>NW_026282654.1:0-32500 GCF_023373465.1 Oncorhynchus keta
TAGACTCTCCCTCACAGGTATGCCTTTAAATGACCAGGTAGACTCTCCCTCACAGGTATGCCTTTAAATGACAGGTAGACTCTCCCTCACAGGTATGCCTTTAAATGACCAGGTAGACTCTCCTAGGGTATGCCTTTAATGACCAGGTAGACTCTCCCTCACAGGTATGCCTTTAAAAAACGACCAGGTAGACTCTCCCTCACAGGTATGCCTTTAAATGACCAGGTAGACTCTCCTTCACAGGTATGCCTTTAAATGACCCAGGTAGACTCTCCTCACAGGTATGCCTTCAAATGACCAGGTAGACTCTCTCTCACAGGTATGCCTTTAAACGACCAGGTAGAGTCTCTCACATGTATGCCTTTAAATGACCAGGTAGACTCTCCCTCACAGGTATGCCTTTAAATGACCAGGTAGACTCTCCTTCACAGGTATGCCTTTAAATAACCAGGTAGACTCTCCTCACATGTATGCCTTTAAACGACCAGGTAGACTCTCCCTCACAGGTATGCCTTTAAATGACCAGGTAGACTCTCCTCACAGGTATGCCTTTAAATGACCAGGTAGACTCTCCCTCACAGGTATGCCTTTAAATGACCAGGTAGACTCTCTCTCACAGGTATGCCTTTAAACGACCAGGTAGAGTCTCCTCACATGTATGCCTTTAAAATGACCAGGTAGACTCTCCTCACAGGTATGCCTTTAAATGACTCAGGTAGACTCTCCTTCACAGGTATGCCTTTAAATGACCAGGTAGACTCTCCCTCACAGGTATGCCTTTAAAACCAGGTAGACTCTCCCTCACAGGTATGCCTTTAAATGACCAGGTGACTCTCCCTCACAGGTATGCCTTTTAAACGACCAGGTAGACTCTCCTTCACAGGTATGCCTTTAAACGACCAGGTAGACTCTCCCTCACAGGTATGCCTTTAAACGACCAGGTAGACTCTCCTCACAGGTATGCCTTTAAATGACCAGGTAGACTCTCCCTCACAGGTATGCCTTTAAATGACCAGGTAGACTCTCCTCACAGGTATGCCTTTAAATGACCAGGTAGACTCCTCACAGGTATGCCTTTAAATGACCAGGTAGACTCTCCCTCACATGTATGCCTTTAAATAACCAGGTAGACTCTCCTCACAGGTATGCCTTTAAACGACCAGGTAGACTCTCTCCCTCACAGGTATGCCTTTAAACGACCAGGTAGACTCTCCCTCACAGGTATGCCTTTAAATAACCAGGTAGACTCCCTCACAGGTATGCCTTTAAATAACCAGGTAGACTCTCTCTCACAGGTATGCCTTTAAATAACCAGGTAGACTCTCCTCACAGGTATGCCTTTAAATGACCAGGTAGACTCTCCCTCACCCAGGTATGCCTTTAAATGACCAGGTAGACTCTCCTCACAGGTATGCCTTTAAATGACCAGGTAGACTCTCCCCCTTTTTAACGACCAGGTCACATGCCTTTAAACGACCAGGTAGACTCTCCCTCACAGGTATGACAGTAGACTCCCTCACAGGTATGCCTTTAAACGACCAGGTAGACTCTCCCTCACAGGTATGCCTTTAAATGACCAGTTAGACTCTCCCTCACAGGTATGCCTTTAAATAAACCAGGTAGACTCTCCCTCACAGGTATGCCTTTAAATAACCAGGTAGACTCTCCTCACATGTATGCCTTTAAACGACCAGGTAGACTCTCCTCACAGGTATGCCTTAAATAACCAGGTAGACTCTCCCTCACAGGTATGCCTTAAACGACCAGGTAGACTCTCCTCACAGGTATGCCTTTACTTTTCACAATAAGTCGTATGAGGGCACGGGTGACTTTTGTAAATCAGTGGCTCGTTTGATTGAACCCTGGATCACTGCCAGCCAGGCACTTTAGCTACTCATATCCAGGCTGTGTAAGGGCTAATTGACCAAGAAGGAGAGTGATGGAGTGCTGCATCAGATGACCTGGCCTCTACTATCACCCGACCTCAACCCAATTGAGATGGTTTGGGATGAGTTGGACCACAGAGAGAAGGAAAAGCAACTAACAAGTGCTCAGCATATGTGGGAACTCCTTCAAGGCTGTTGGAAATGCATTCCTCATGAAGCTGGTTGGGAGAATGCCATGAGTATGCAAAGCTGTCATCAAGGCAAAGGGTGGCTACTTTGAAGAATCTCAAATCTAAAATGTATTTTTATTTGTTTAACACTTTTTGGTTACTACATAATTCCATATGTGTTATTTCATAGTTTTGAAGTCTTCACTATCATTCTACAATGTGTAAAGTATTAAAAATAAAGAAAAAAACCCTGAAATTAGTAGGTGTGCCCAAACTAACAGTGACTAGGGTTCAGGGTAGAGTACCGGTAGCCGGGTGGTAGCCGGCTAGTAACGGTGACTAAGATTCAGGGTAGAGTACCGGTGGTAGCCGGCTAGTAACAGTGACTAAGATTCAGGGTAAAGTACAGGGGGTGGTAGCCAGCTAGTAACAGTGACTAAGGTTCAGGGAAGGGTACTGGGCAGAAGCTGGCTAGTCTGATGGCCTGGAGATAGAAGCTGTTTAACAGACATATTGCATTACTTTTCACCAGGGTCCTATGGTCCCAGGAAAATGGGACAACAAGCATGTTCTTTTAGCATTCGAGTAGTTCTACAGTAGACTACTGTCTTTACCTCATGCTGCAAACACTTTCTTCTTCATGAGTTCCCACAGGTTCTCTGTCAGGATTGACGGATAACGAGGAGGGAGGATGGATGAGGAGAAGTGAGGATGGACGGATGAGGAGGAGGGAGGATGGACGGATAGGTACTAGGTACTTCTTCCTTCTGTTGCTTAGCCTTTCATGGGCGTCACAATGGATAATACAGATCACCTCAACATCCTAAAATAGCCTACTGCTTTTTTCATTTACATACATTACATTTAAGACATTTAGCAGACCCCCCGTATCCAGAGCGACTCCAAATTGGTGCATTCACCTTATGACATCCAGTAGAACAGTCACTTTACAATAGTGCATCTAAATCTTTAGGGGGGTGATTATAATAATAATAAGAAGGATTAATATAATAATAATAACATATGCCATTTAGCAGACGCTGTTATCCAAAGCGACTTATCGAACCCACTACCCTGGCGTTACAAGCGCCATGCTCTACCAACTGAGCTACAGAAGGACCACATTACTTATCCTATCCTAGGTACTAAAGAGGTGGGGTTTCAGGTGTCTCCGGAAGGTGGTGATGTAGAGCATGAACCTCAGGAACGGGCCACCGCCTGATGTTAGTTGAGAACCACAGGGTGTTGTCCAGGATCACGCCAAGGTTCTTAGCCCTCTGGGAGGAGGACACAATGGAGTTGTCAACCGTGATGGCGAGATCTGAACGGGCAGTCCCCCGGGAGGAAGAGCAGCTCCGTCTTGCCGAGGTTCCCCTTGAGGTGGTGATCCGTCATCCACACTGATATGTCTGCCAGACATGCAGAGATGCGATTCTCCACCTGGTCATCAGAAGGGGGAAAGGAGAAGATTAATTGTGTGTAGCCTGCAGAGCAATGATAGGAGAGACCATGTGAGGTTATGACAGAGCCAAGGAAGGACACTGACTCGGCACAGGTACCCCTGTATATAGCCTCCACACTGACTCTGTACCGGTACCCCTGTATATAGCCTCCACACTGACTCTGTACCGGGTATTGCCCTGTATATAGCCTCCACACTGACTCTGTACCGGCACCCCTGTATATAACTCCAGGACACTGACTCTGTACCGGTACCCCTGTATATAGCCTCCACACTGACTATGCCAAATAATCCAAACGAAAAACTCATAACGATATATTTTTCATGTACAGCTAACTAGTAGGTAAAGGAGATGCATGGCGCTCTCCCAGAAGACTGGCTTGTGAGCAAAACCAGCCAATTCACACAGACACAGAGATGGAATGGGCTCACACTCTAACATATGTACCATAAAGGTTACTCTTATTATTTTATGTTAAAACATTATTTTTCTTTACTGCATCGGGATAGCGTAGCTAACAATTAGGGCCGTCCTTATAACAAGGAACTCACAACACCATTTTTGGATTATCGCCTATGATGTCACAAGGCCACATTGACATTAACACGAGACCTATGTTTTTTTTATTGCTCTCTCTTGCTCTGCTGCCGACCTTTGACATCGGGATGGATTGTGGTTGTGAATAACAGCATAAATATATTATCTACTATTCCAGTTTATTAACATCTACGTTACGGTTCAGACATCGGCCCAGTTTACAACATGTCGTTACGGTTCAGACATCGGCCCAGTTTACAACATCTACGTTACGGTTCAGACATCGGCCCAGTTTACAACATCTACGTTACGGTTCAGACATCGGCCCAGTTTACAACATCTACGTTACGGTTCAGACATCGGCCCAGTTTACAACATCTACGTTCCGGTTCAGACATCGCCCAGTTTACAACATCTACGTTCGGTTCAGACATCGGCCCAGTTTACAACATCTACGTTATAGGGTTCAGACATCGGCCCAGTTTACAACATCTACTTACGGTTCAGACATCGGCCCAGTTTACAACATCTACGTTCCGGTTCAGACATCGGCCCAGTTTACAACATCTACGTTACGGTTCAGACATCGGCCCAGTTTACAACATCTACGTTACGGTTCAGACATCGGCCCAGTTTACAACATCTACGTTCCGGTTCAGACATCGGCCCAGTTTACAACATCTACTTTACGGTTCAGACATCGGCCCAGTTTACAACATCTACATTACGGTTCAGACATCGGCCCAGTTTACAACATCTACGTTACGGTTCAGACATCGGCCCAGTTTACAACATCTACGTTACGGTTCAGACATCGGCCCAGTTTACAACATCTACGTTACGGTTCAGACATCGGCCCAGTTTACAACATCTACGTTTGGGTTCAGACATCGGCCCAGTTTACAACATCTACGTTACGGTTCAGACATCGGCCCAGTTTACAACATCTACGTTACGGTTCAGACATCGGCCCAGTTTACAACATCTAGGTTACGGTTCAGACATCGGCCCAGTTTACAACATCTACGTTACGGTTCAGACATCGCCCAGTTTACAACATCTACGTTACGGTTCAGACATCGGCCCAGTTTACAACATCTACGTTACGGTTCAGACATCGGCCCAGTTTACAACATCTACGTTACGGTTCAGACATCGGCCCAGTTTACAACATCTACGCTCCGGTTCAGACATCGGCCCAGTTTACAACATCTACGTTCCGGTTCAGACATCGGCCCAGTTTACAACATCACGTTACGGTTCAGACATCGGCCCAGTTTACAACATCTACGTTACGGTTCAGACATCGCCCAGTTTACAACATCTACGTTACGGTTCAGACATCGGCCCAGTTTACAACATCTACGTTACGGTTCAGACATCGGCCCAGTTTACAACATCTACGTTACGGTTCAGACATCGGCCCAGTTTACAACATCTATGTTGGGTTCAGACATCGGCCCAGTTTACAACATCTACGTTACGGTTCAGACATCGGCCCAGTTTACAACATCTACGTTTGGGTTCAGACATCGGCCCAGTTTACAACATCTACGTTACGGTTCAGACATCGGCCCAGTTTACAACATCTACGTTTGGGTTCAGACATCGGCCCAGTTTACAACATCTACGTTCAGACACGCCCAGTTCAGACATCGTTCAGCCCAGTTTACAACATCTACGTTTGGGTTCAGACATCGGCCCAGTTTACAACATCTACGTTCCGGTTCAGACATCGGCCCAGTTTACAACATCTACGTTACGGTTCAGACATCGCCCAGTTTACAACATCTACGTTTGGGTTCAGACATCGGCCCAGTTTACAACATCTACGTTCCGGTTCAGACATCGGCCCAGTTTACAACATCTACGTTACGGTTCAGACATCGGCCCAGTTTACAACATCTACGTTACGGTTCAGACATCGCCCAGTTTACAACATCTACGTTACGGTTCAGACATCGGCCCAGTTTACAACATCTACGTTACGGTTCAGACATCGGCCCAGTTTACAACATCTACGTTACGGTTCAGACATCGGCCCAGTTTACAACATCTACGTTTGCGGTTCAGACATCGGCCCAGTTTACAACATCTACGTTACCGGTTCAGACATCGGCCCAGTTTACAACATCTACGTTCCGGTTCAGACATCGCCCAGTTTACAACATCTACGTTACGGTTCAGACATCGGCCCAGTTTACAACATCTACGTTTGGGTTCAGACATCGGCCCAGTTTCCATGACTAGGCCTTCTGAGACGGTGTTTGAAGATATGACTTCTACCTAATCAGAAGGCATACATGTGTATTTATACCATGAAGTGACATCTCATCTTCTCCATGCCCCTCTTTAATCAAAAAACTGGGTCAAAGTGGGACCACCTGATGCCCTGTTATTACAGACGACATTCATTCATTTGACTTCCCAAGTCTAAAGAAGTAGTGGTAACAGCAACAGCACACACCCAACCCAAACCTACACCCTCCGCATGAGAAAAAAATACAGATACTGTAGATATATATATATAATTATACTTCTCTTTCCCTACTAACACTACCTTTGCTGATAACGTCTTTATTGAGGAAAAATGTCCTGAATATTTGTCACGCCCTGACCTTAGAGAGCCGTTTTATTTCTCTATTTGGTTAGGTCAGGGTGTGATGTGGGGTGGGCATTCTATGTTCTGTTTTCTATGATTCTTTATTTCTATGTTTTGGCCGGGTATGGTTCTCAATCAGGGACAGCTGTCTATCGTTGTCTCTGATTTGGAATCATACTTAGGCAGCCCTTTTCCTCCTTTCTTTGTGGGTAGTTGACTTTGTTAGAGGCATCATTGCCCTGTTAAGTGTCCACGGTCATTCTTTATTGTTTTTGTTGGCGACATTCAAATAAAAAGGAATATGTACGCTCACCACGCTGAACCTTGGCCCGCTTCTTACGACGTCCGTGACACTGTGACTGTGATATCGGGTTGTCTCACTTAGCTATCTTAAAATGAATGTACTGACTACTGTGATATGTAGCTGTCTCACTTAGCTATCTTAAAATGAATGTACTGACTACTGTGATATGTAGTCTCACTTAGCTATCTTAAAATGAATGTACTGACTACTGGGCTATGTGGTTGTCTCATCTAGCTATCTTAAGATGAATGTACTGACTACTGGGCTATGTGGTTGTCTCATCTAGCTATCTTAAGATGAATGTACTGACTACTGGGCTATGTGGTTGTCTCACCTAGCTATCTTAAGATGAATGTACTGACTACTGGGCTATGTGGTTGTCTCACCTAGCTATCTGAAGATCAATGCAC
The DNA here is from genome assembly GCF_023373465.1 of Oncorhynchus keta. Classification (NCBI taxonomy): domain Eukaryota; kingdom Metazoa; phylum Chordata; class Actinopteri; order Salmoniformes; family Salmonidae; genus Oncorhynchus; species Oncorhynchus keta. Next base: position 7,373 of record NW_026282654.1, read on the forward strand.
TAACTGTAAAATGGCTCTGGATAAGACTAAATGACTAAAATGTCAATATAATGACAACGCTGAGGCAGAGGAGAGGCATGAGGCTGTAAGGAAAAGTGGTCAGAGGAAATAAGCAGATGTATTTTCTGCCTGTTGCCGCGCCCAGCCTGGAAGGATAATTATAAGTCCGAGGGACCGGGCAGACCACTTGAAGGGTTCTGGGAGCCAACTGGTACTACATCTGACCAGACGGGACGGGAGCGTCTTGAACACAGATGTGGCTGGGAGAGGGCAGGCGGACAGATGTTTCTGGGTTGAGGGGGAGAGAGCAGTGTGTGTGTGTCTCTTTTGAGGAGGAACTCTCTCAGTCACATGCTGATATTTCAGCGCCCTTTAAAGTTGTAACAAACAGTGAATGCATGATGTTGCTGCTTTCCATTCTGGCACTGCTGCCTTGACAATGTCATAATAGCCTGTGGTATTTCCCTTTTTGGATGTAAATACCTCACTAGATCAACAGAAGACTTGTTGGTGTAGTTCTGAGCTATAATGATGTGCTGAAGGTACTATAGATACTACTGTAACTTCATATGCAAAAAAAAACACACAAAAAAGCAGAAGGCTATTTTAGGATGTTGAGGTGATCTGTATTATCCATTGTGACGCCCATGAAAGGCTAAGCAACAGAAGGAGGAAGTACCTAGGCCCTGTCACAGCCAAGGCCTGCACATCCAGCTTCCAAACCGGCTCATTCTCCTCCATTTATCTCTCGCCCGGACTAAAACATCCCTGCTTGAATCTAACCTGTCTATTTCTCACTTATCTGTTTACACAGCCACCCTTAAAATAAATAAACATTTGACACTCGAAGACCTTATTAAAGGCTGCGTTTACACCCTAACAACCCAAATCGGATTTACTCATACATCATTTCCACGTGGGCGAGGATATTGGAAATATAAATATTTAGTTTATATCCAAATCTTTTTTCCTTCTTCTGGGTTGTCCACACTGGGTTTTTACATGTGGCCCATTGGCACATTCACGCTGATGTAGGGAGAATCTCAAAGTCGTAAACTCCTCACGTTCTTTCTCCTCTATCACCAGGAGTATGCAAATTAGATTATTATTATTATGAGATTATTCCGTAGCCTTTGAAGGAGCACACAGATGAACTGCTCATGTCCTATCACTAGCTAGGTTTCCATCAAATTGGCAACCAGATTTTTTTCATGCAAATATTTTTATAAAATTTGCATATAAGGGAATATGTGCATTTTTGTCGACAGTGGTATGTTTCCACCCAAAGGATTTATACAAATCAATACGTGATGACGTAGTGCACACAAAATGTATATCAGTACGTGATGAGGTAGTGCACACAAAATGTATATCAGTACGTGATGACGTACACAAAAGTGCACACAAAATGTATATCAGTACGTGATGACGTAGTGCACACAAAATGTATATCAGTACGTGATGAGGTAGTGCACACAAAATGTATATCAGTACGTGATGACGTAGTGCACACAAAATGTATATCAGTACGTGATGACGTAGTGCACACAAAATGTATATCAGTACGTGATGACGTAGTGACAGTGCACAAAATGTATATCAGTACGTGATGAGGTAGTGCACACAAAATGTATATCAGTGCACACAAAATGTATATGATGACGTAGTGCACACAAAATGTATATCAGTACGTGATGACGTAGTGCACACAAAATGTATATCAGTACGTGATGAGTAGTACACAAAATGTGCACACAAAATGTATATCAGTACGTGATGAGGTAGTGCACACAAAATGTATATCAGTACGTGATGACGTAGTGCACACAAAATGTATATCAGTACGTGATGACGTAGTGCACACAAAATGTATATCAGTACGTGATGACGTAGTGCACACAAAATGTATATCAGTACGTGATGACGTAGTGCACACAAAATGTATATCAGTACGTGATGACGTAGTGCACACAAAATGTATATCAGTACGTGATGACATAGTGCACACAAAATGTATATCAGTACGTGATGACGTAGTGCACACAAAATGTAAGTTATGTACCGAATAAAAATCGAAAGTTCAATGTGCTTCCCATCGCATTTTCAACTCTACGGATAGTTTTGTCACAAAAAACTGTTGCGTTGAATAGCAAATGTGTCTCAAATGGTCTGGACACTTGCTTTCTAGCCAACAGCTGGCAGATACAGTGTGTGTAGGCTATTCTACACGATGACATTATTATGGATAAGAGTGAGAATTATTTGTATTTGTCAAAAGGGCCGTCAGACATCGATCATCATGTCACCAGAATAAGACCCTGTATATTTATTGATATTTATTGTAAAAGGAGCATCAAGATCGCCACCGTGCACTTTCACCACCCTGTGAAGTTTATCATACGGCATCTGGAGCCTAATAAACTGCACTGTTTCCCAAGTCACAGTGGGAAGACCACACATCATGGCATCGTGTGATTCCAAGTTGACTTCGATATGATGGTTATTGTTATTTATTATTGCGCTTCCACCACAATTTCTCGCATAAATAATTTTTTCAGACACAAAAGAAATTCCATCATGTCGAACAAACAAACAAATGATCTGTCGACCTTTCTCAAATTTTACCGAAACGACCTGTTTCCATCACAGCTGTCGTTATATATATTTTTAATACAATATGACTTTAGTCACATTAAAAACTGTGGATGGAAACTTAGTTACTTTTCATTGAAATTGTGTGGTGGTTGTCATGGTAACGCCAGGTCACGTGCCCCCAAAAAATCTGACCTGAGTTTCCAGACAGAGGTCAGATATGGCGAATGGGGTTGGTATCAGGATTCGGATCCACAATTTTGAGGTGGTTTAAATTTAAGATCAGATTCCAAGTGGTTTTATGCTGTTTACTCATTAGGGGAAAGATCAGATAAGTATCAGATATGCAAATAATTGGCAAAACATCAGAATTGGGCTGCCTGTGTAAACGCAGCCTATGTCACGTCCCTTAGTAGCCTATTGCAGAATACAGTAAAACCGGATTAGAATAGAATAGCCTAGAATATAATATAATAAGTAAATGCCAATTCATTTCCAAGCAGATTAAATCGCAAATGCTGTCATATAAATGTTATTTTTGCCACTTTAAAAATGACAATTGCAATTATTCTATATGGTAGACCTAATAATATCATACTATCAACATTATCCGCTGTAGTAGTTCGCCGACTGAGTTGTTGGATTCAAACCCCTCCCCTTTAATGACGAGTTTTTCCTCAGTGGACGTTGTGGGGTTTGGTGATGTATCTTGAGCACAGTTTCAACATTCGTCGTGTGAAGGTAGCGCTACGTTTCCCTCTTAAAGTGAGTCCGTAGCCAAGGGCGTGGGCTGAGACGAACAGAGTGCCCTTGTACCCGCTCCAGCCTCCTTGTTTTTACCAGGCCGACCGGCGACCCGCACGGGCTCGGCAACATGAGTGACATGAGTCGACTAACGGGAAAGATTGGAGACGCAACTTTGATAGAGATGAGCCCGGATTCCCTCTGTGATGGTAAATTGTTCGGCTACTTGTATCAGACCATTTATGATGCGTTGCATTGAACCGCTTTATGTTCGATTGTCTTGCTTGTTTATGCTACAACTTCGTCAGGATAATACAGGTATGATAGGCTATAAATTGTCTTTAGATATGAGGTCGGGTGGACGATTATTCATAGGAATTACACATGTGAACAATTTAGCTCACTCTGTACTATTGACGGAAAAATAATAAACTCACAGACAATATTCGGTTGGTCAAAATCAATAACAATTTTCTAAAACATTATTTGTCACCACAAATCCATATGATTGGTCCATGACAATTATGGAAGAATAGGTTAAGCTCCGTTGAAGATCTGTAGACCCACTCATAATCTCAGCAATTTCTTAATGATTTAAAAAAATACAAGTACAGGATATTTAAAGTGATATACCAATATATCACATCCAAATGGTGTTTATTCAACCCATCAATAACCTTACTGACCCCAGGTGTATGTTTTAGTAAGACAATAGTCATGGATGAATCCGTTTTTGTCCAGAGAGTACAGTGTTGCTTTATTCAACTTCTCCTTTCACCCTAATAGTCTCTGCCTCATGGCCTGACTTGGGACTCCACTTTAGATTGAACATGTTAGTCAGTACCTCCCTCTCTCTCTCTCTCTCTCTCTCTCTCTCTCTCTCTCTCTCTCTCTCTCTCTCTCTCTCTCTCTCTCTCTCTGTCTCCTCTCTCTCCTCTCTCTCTCTCTCTCTCTGTTAACCTCTCTCTCTCTCTCTCTCTCTCTCTCTCTCTCTCTCTCTCTCTCTCTCTCTCTCTCTCTCTCTCTCTGTTAACCTCCCTCTCTCTCTCTCTCTCTCTCTCTGTTCTCCCTCTCTCTCTGTTAACTCCTCCCTCTCTCTCTGTTCTGTTGACCTCCCCCTCTCTCTCTCTCTCTCTCTCTCTCTCTGTTAACCTCCCTCTCTCTCTCTCTCTCTCTCTGTTAACCTCTCTCTCTCTCTCTCTCCCTGTTCCCTCCTGTTAACCTCTCTCTCTCTCTCTGTTAACCTCCCTCTCTCTCTCTCTGTTAACCTCCCCCTCCCTCTCTCTCTCTCTCTTCCTCTCACTCTCTGTTAACCTCCCTCTTTCTCTCTCTCTCTGTTAACCTCCCTCCCTCCCTCTCTCTCTCTGTTAACCTCCTCTCTCCTCTCTCTCTCTCTCCCTCTCTCTCTCTCTCTCTCTCTCTCTCTCTCTCTCTGTTAACCTCTCTCTCTCTCTCTGTTAACCTCCCTCCCTCTCTCTCCCTCTCTCTCTCTCTCTCTCTCTCTCTCTCTCTCTCTCTCTAACCTCTCTCTCTCTCTCTCTCTCTCTCTCTCTCTCTGTTAATCTCTCTCTCTCTCTCTGTTAACCTCCCTCCCTCATACACACGGCCTAGGCCCTTCCGCCCCCAGCCTCCCGTCAGGACAGCTGGCCTCGGCTTGTGGAAATGGAAGGAGGGCATCCAGGGGTGTATCCGTTCCATTCAGACTCAGTTGACAGGGAGGGACCAACCTAAATGTCACTCTCTCTCTCTGAGCTGGGAGAAATACTCTGCCTGCGTTAGCCTTAGAGTTACAACAATACAAATAGCAGTACAGCTGAGCAAAGAACTGTTTTATAGTCTAACATCTATGGTTCTATATCAAAAGAGATGGATTACTTTGACTGTTGCCCTGAATCCCCAGCATTCTTTTTAGATGGCCGCCTGTAACCATGTTCCCTAGTGCAGTAGTTACTGTGGAAGTTCTAACCCTAGTGTAGTAGTTACTGTAGAAGTTCTAACCCTAGTGTAGTAGTTACTGTAGAAGTTCTAACCCTAGTGTAGTAGTTACTGTAGACGTTCTAACCCTAGTGTAGTAGTTACTGTAGACGTTCTAACCCTAGTGTAGTAGTTACTGTAGAAGTTCTAACCCTAGTGTAGTAGTTACTGTAGAAGGTCTAACCCTAGTGTAGTAGTTACTGTAGAAGGTCTAACTCTAGTGTAGTAGTTACTGTAGTGTAGTAGTTACTGTAGAAGGTCTAACCCTAGTGTAGTAGTTACTGTAGAAGGTCTAACCTAGTGTAGTAGTTACTGTAGAAGGTCTAACCCTAGTGTAGTAGTTACTGTAGAAGTTCTAACCCTAGTGTAGTAGTTACTGTTGAAGTTCTAACCTAGTGTAGTAGTTACTGTAGAAGTTCTAACTCTAGTGTAGTAGTTACTGTAGAAGTTCTAACCTAGTGTAGTAGTTACTGTAGAAGGTCTAACCTAGTGTAGTAGTTACTGTAGAAGTTCTAACCCTAGTGTAGTAGTTACAGTAGAAGTTCTAACCTAGTGTAGTAGTTACTGTAGAAGGTCTAACCCTAGTGTAGTAGTTACTGTAGAAGTTCTAACCATAGTGTAGTAGTTACTGTAGAAGGTCTAACCCTAGTGTAGTAGTTACTGTAGAAGGTCTAACCCTAGTGTAGTAGTTACTGTAGAAGGTCTAACCCTAGTGTAGTAGTTACTGTAGAAGGTCTAACCCTAGTGTAGTAGTTAAGAAGTTCTAACCCTAGTGTAGTAGTTACTGTAGAAGTTCTAACCCTAGTGTAGTAGTTACTGTAGAAGGTCTAACCCTAGTGTAGTAGTTACTGTAGAAGGTCTAACCTAGTGTAGTAGTTACTGTAGAAGGTCTAACCCTAGTGTAGTAGTTACTGTAGACGTTCTAACCCTAGTGCAGTAGTTACTGTTGAAGGTCTAACTCTAGTGTAGTAGTTACTGTTGAAGGTCTAACCCTAGTGTAGTAGTTACTGTAGAAGTTCTAACCCTAGTGTAGTAGTTACTGTAGAAGGTCTAACCATAGTGTAGTAGTTACTGTAGAAGTTCTAACCCTAGTGTAGTAGTTACTGTGAAGTTCTAACCCTAGTGTAGTAGTTACTGTAGAAGTTCTAACTCTAGTGTAGTAGTTACTGTAGAAGTTCTAACCTAGTGTAGTAGTTACTGTAGAAGGTCTAACCCTAGTGTAGTAGTTACTGTAGAAGTTCTAACCCTAGTGTAGTAGTTACAGTAGAAGTTCTAACCCTAGTGTAGTAGTTACTGTAGAAGGTCTAACCCTAGTGTAGTAGTTACTGTAGAAGTTCTAACTCTAGTGCAGTAGTTACTGTAGAAGTTCTAACCCTAGTGTAGTAGTTACTGTAGAAGGTCTAACCCTAGTGTAGTAGTTACTGTAGAAGTTCTAACTCTAGTGCAGTAGTTACTGTAGAAGTTCTAACCCTAGTGTAGTAGTTACTGTAGAAGTTCTAACCATAGTGTAGTAGTTACTGTAGAAGGTCTAACCCTAGTGTAGTAGTTACTGTAGAAGTTCTAACTCTAGTGCAGTAGTTACTGTAGAAGTTCTAACCCTAGTGTAGTAGTTACTGTAGAAGTTCTAACCCTAGTGTAGTAGTTACTGTGGAAGTTCTAACCCTAGTGTAGTAGTTACAGTAGAAGTTCTAACCCTAGTGTAGTAGTTACTGTAGAAGTTCTAACCCTAGTGTAGTAGTTACTGTAGAAGTTCTAACCCTAGTGTAGTAGTTACTGTAGAAGTTCTAACCCTACTGCAGTAGTTACTGTAGACATTCTAACTCTAGTGCAGTAGTTACTGTAGAAGTTCTAACCCTAGTGTAGTAGTTACTGTAGAAGTTCTAACCCTAGTGTAGTAGTTACTGTAGAAGTTCTAACCCTAGTGTAGTAGTTACTGTAGACGTTCTAACCCTAGTGTAGTAGTTACTGTAGACGTTCTAACCTAGTGTAGTAGTTACTGTAGAAGTTCTAACCCTAGTGTAGTAGTTACTGTAGAAGGTCTAACCCTAGTGTAGTAGTTACTGTAGAAGGTCTAACCCTAGTGTAGTAGTTACTGTAGAAGGTCTAACCCTAGTGTAGTAGTTACTGTAGAAGGTCTAACCCTAGTGTAGTAGTTACTGTAGAAGGTCTAACCCTAGTGTAGTAGTTACTGTAGAAGGTCTAACCCTAGTGTAGTAGTTACTGTAGAAGTTCTAACCCTAGTGTAGTAGTTACTGTTGAAGTTCTAACCCTAGTGTAGTAGTTACTGTAGTAGTTCTAACTCTAGTGTAGTAGTTACTGTAGAAGTTCTAACCTAGTGTAGTAGTTACTGTAGAAGGTCTAACCCTAGTGTAGTAGTTACTGCAGTTCTAACCCTAGTGTAGTAGTTACAGTAGAAGTTCTAACCCTAGTGTAGTAGTTACTGTAGAAGGTCTAACCCTAGTGTAGTACTTACTGTAGAAGTTCTAACCATAGTGTAGTAGTTACTGTAGAAGGTCTAACCCTAGTGTAGTAGTTACTGTAGAAGGTCTAACCCTAGTGTAGTAGTTACTGTAGAAGGTCTAACCCTAGTGTAGTAGTTACTGTAGAAGGTCTAACCCTAGTGTAGTAGTTACTGTAGAAGTTCTAACCCTAGTGTAGTAGTTACTGTTGAAGTTCTAACCCTAGTGTAGTAGTTACTGTAGAAGGTCTAACCCTAGTGTAGTAGTTACTGTAGAAGGTCTAACCCTAGTGTAGTAGTTACTGTAGAAGGTCTAACCCTAGTGTAGTAGTTACTGTAGACGTTCTAACCCTAGTGCAGTAGTTACTGTTGAAGGTCTAACTCTAGTGTAGTAGTTACTGTTGAAGGTCTAACCCTAGTGTAGTAGTTACTGTAGAAGTTCTAACCTAGTGTAGTAGTTACTGTAGAAGGTCTAACCATAGTGTAGTAGTTACTGTAGTAGTTCTAACCCTAGTGTAGTAGTTACTGTAGAAGTTCTAACCTAGTGTAGTAGTTACTGTAGAAGTTCTAACTCTAGTGTAGTAGTTACTGTAGAAGTTCTAACCTAGTGTAGTAGTTACTGTAGAAGGTCTAACCTAGTGTAGTAGTTACTGTAGAAGTTCTAACCCTAGTGTAGTAGTTACAGTAGAAGTTCTAACCCTAGTGTAGTAGTTACTGTAGAAGGTCTAACCTAGTGTAGTAGTTACTGTAGAAGTTCTAACTCTAGTGCAGTAGTTACTGTAGAAGTTCTAACCCTAGTGTAGTAGTTACTGTAGAAGGTCTAACCTAGTGTAGTAGTTACTGTAGAAGTTCTAACTCTAGTGCAGTAGTTACTGTAGAAGTTCTAACCCTAGTGTAGTAGTTACTGTAGAAGTTCTAACCATAGTGTAGTAGTTACTGTAGAAGGTCTAACCCTAGTGTAGTAGTTACTGTAGAAGTTCTAACTCTAGTGCAGTAGTTACTGTAGAAGTTCTAACCCTAGTGTAGTAGTTACTGTAGAAGTTCTAACCCTAGTGTAGTAGTTACTGTGGAAGTTCTAACCCTAGTGTAGTAGTTACAGTAGAAGTTCTAACCCTAGTGTAGTAGTTACTGTAGAAGTTCTAACCTAGTGTAGTAGTTACTGTAGAAGTTCTAACCCTAGTGTAGTAGTTACTGTAGAAGTTCTAACCCTACTGCAGTAGTTACTGTAGACATTCTAACTCTAGTGCAGTAGTTACTGTAGAAGTTCTAACCCTAGTGTAGTAGTTACTGTAGAAGTTCTAACTCTAGTGTAGTAGTTACTGTAGAAGTTCTAACCCTACTGCAGTAGTTACTGTAGAAGTTCTAACCCTAGTGTAGTAGTTACTGTAGAAGTTCTAACCCTAGTGTAGTAGTTACTGTAGACATTCTAACCCTAGTGTAGTAGTTACTGTAGAAGTTCTAACCCTAGTGCAGTAGTTACTGTAGAATTTCTAACCCTAGTGTAGTAGTTACTGTAGAAGTTCTAACCCTAGTGTAGTAGTTACTGTAGACGTTCTAACCCTAGTGTAGTAGTTACTGTAGACGTTCTAACCCTAGTGTAGTAGTTACTTTAGAAGTTCTAACCCTAGTGTAGTAGTTACTGTAGAAGTTCTAACCCTAGTGTAGTAGTTACTGTAGACGTTCTAACCTAATATATGACTTTTACCTTTTTCATATTACCAGGGTTAAAGGTTCTATTCATTCTATTTACCAGTTATATTACCAGGGTTAGAGGTTCTATTCATTCTATTTACCAGTCATATTACCAGGGTTACAGGTTCTATTCATTCTATTTACCAGGGTTAGAGGTTCTATTCATTCTATTTACCAGGGTTAGAGGTTCTATTCATTCTATTTACCAGGGTTAGAGGTTCTATTCATTCTATTTACCAGTCATATTACCAGGGTTAGAGGTTCTATTCATTCTATTTACCAGTCATATTACCAGGGTTACAGGTTCTATTCATTCTATTTACCAGTCATATCACCAGGGTTAGAGGCTCTATTCATTATATTTACCAGTCATATTACCAGGGTTACAGGTTCTATTCATTCTATTTACCAGTCATATTACCAGGGTTACAGGTTCTATTCATTCTATTTTCCAGTCATATTACCAGCGTTACAGGTTCTAGTCATTCTATTTACCAGTCATATTACCAGGGTTAGAGGTTCTATTCATTCTATTTTCCAGTCATATTACCAGGGTTACAGGTTCTATTCATTCTATTTACCAGGGTTACAGGTTCTAGTCATTCTATTTACCAGTCATAATACCAGGGTTAGAGGTTCCAAGCCTGTTCTATTCATTCTATTTACCAGTCATATTACCAGGGTTACAGGTTCTATTCATTCTATTTTCCAGTCATATTACCAGGGTTAGAGGTTCTATTCATTCTATTTTCCAGTCATATTACCAGGGTTACAGGTTCTATTCATTCTATTTACCAGGGTTACAGGTTCTAGTCATTCTATTTACCAGTCATAATACCAGGCTTAGAGGTTCCAAGCCTGTTCTATTCATTCTATTTTCCAGTCATATTACCAGGGTTACAGGTTCTATTCATTCTATTTACCAGCGTTACAGGTTCTAGTCATTCTATTTACCAGTCATATTACCAGGGTTAGAGGTTCTATTCATTCTATTTTCCAGTCATATTACCAGGGTTACAGGTTCTATTCATTCTATTTACCAGGGTTACAGGTTCTAGTCATTCTATTTACCAGTCATAATACCAGGGTTAGAGGTTCCAAGCCTGTTCTATTCATTCTATTTACCAGTCATATTACCAGGGTTAGAGGTTCTATTCATTCTATTTTCCAGTCATATTACCAGGGTTACAGGTTCTATTCATTCTATTTACCAGTCATATTACCAGGGTTACAGGTTCTATTCATTCTATTTACCAGTCATATTACCAGGGTTACAGGTTCTATTCATTCTATTTACCAGTCATATTACCAGGGTTACAGGTTCTATTCATTATATTTACCAGTCATATTACCAGGGTTACAGGTTCTATTCATTCTATTTACCAGTCATATTACCAGGGTTACAGGTTCTATTCATTCTATTTACCAGTCATATTACCAGGGTTACAGGTTCTATTCATTCTATTTTCCAGTCATATTACCAGGGTTACAGGTTCTATTCATTCTATTTTCCAGTCATATTACCAGGGTTACAGGTTCTAGTCTAGTTCTAGACCTGTAGCACCTATAGATGAAACACTATGGAGTCTTAAAGGAGACCTGTAGCACCTACAGATGAAACACTATGGAGTCTTAAAGGAGACCTGTAGCTCCTACAGATGAAACACTATGGAGTCTTAAAGGAGACCTGTAGCTCCTATAGATGAAACACTATGGAGTCTTAAAGGAGACCTGTAGCACCTACAGATGAAACACTATGGAGTCTTAAAGGACACCTGTAGCTCCTACAGATGAAACACTATGGAGTCTTAAAGGACACCTGTAGCACCTACAGATGAAACACTATGGAGTCTTAAAGGAGACCTGTAGCTCCTATAGATGAAACACTATGGAGTCTTAAAGGAGACCTGTAGCTCCTACAGATGAAACACTATGGAGTCTTAAAGGAGACCTGTAGCTCCTACAGATGAAACACTATGGAGTCTTAAAGGAGACCTGTAGCTCCTATAGATGAAACACTATGGAGTCTTAAAGGAGACCTGTAGCACCTACAGATGAAACACTATGGAGTCTTAAAGGAGACCTGTAGCTCCTACAGATGAAACACTATGGAGTCTTAAAGGAGACCTGTAGCTCCTACAGATGAAACACTATGGAGTCTTAAAGGAGACCTGTAGCACCGACAGATGAAACACTATGGTGTCTTAAAGGAGACCTGTAGCACCTACAGATGAAACACTATGGAGTCTTAAAGGAGACCTGTAGCTCCTACAGATGAAACACTATGGTGTCTTAAAGGAGACCTGTAGCTCCTACAGATGAAACACTATGGAGTCTTAAAGGAGACCTGTAGCACCTACAGATGAAACACTATTGAGTCTTAAAGGAGACCTGTAGCACCTACAGATGAAACACTATGGAGTCTTAAAGGAGACCTGTAGCTCCTACAGATGAAACACTATAGAGTCTTAAAGGAGACCTGTAGCTCCTATAGATGAAACACTATGGAGTCTTAAAGGAGACCTGTAGCTCCTACAGATGAAACACTATGGAGTCTTAAAGGAGACCTGTAGCTCCTACAGATGAAACACTATGGTGTCTTAAAGGAGACCTGTAGCTCCTACAGATGAAACACTATAGAGTCTTAAAGGAGACCTGTAGCTCCTACAGATGAAACACTATGGAGTCTTAAAGGAGACCTGTAGCTCCTACAGATGAAACACTATGGTGTCTTAAAGGAGACCTGTAGCTCCTACAGATGAAACACTATAGAGTCTTAAAGGAGACCTGTAGCACCTACAGATGAAAACACTATGGTGTCTTAAAGGAGACCTGTAGCTCCTACAGATGACACACTATTGAGTCTTAAAGGATACCTGTAGCTCCTACAGATTAAACACTATGGAGTCTTAAAGGAGACCTGTAGCTCTTACAGATGAAACACTATGGAGTCTTAAAGGAGACCTGTAGCTCCTACAGATGAAAGACTATGGTGTCTTAAAGGAGACCTGTAGCTCCTACAGATGAAACACTATGGTGTCTTAAAGGAGACCTGTAGCTCCTACAGATGAAACACTATGGAGTCTTAAAGGAGACCTGTAGCACCTACCGATGAAACACTATGGAGTCTTAACCTGTAGACCTGTAGCACCTACAGATGAAACACTATTGAGTCTTAAAGGAGACCTGTAGCACCTATAGATGAAACACTATGGAGTCTTAAAGGAGACCTGTAGCACCTACAGATGAAACACTATGGTGTCTTAAAGGAGACCCAGCACCTACAGATGAAACACTATGGTGTCTTAAAGGAGGCCTGTAACACCTACAGATGAAACACTATGGAGTCTTAAAGGAGACCTGTAGCTCCTACAGATTAAACACTATGGAGTCTTAAAGGAGACCTGTAGCTCCTACAGATGAAACACTATGGAGTCTTAAAGGAGACCTGTAGCACCTACAGATGAAACACTATGGAGTCTTAGAGGAGATCTGTAGCTCCTACAGATGAAACACTATTGAGTCTTAAAAGGAGACCTGTAGCACCTACAGATGAAACACTATGGAGTCTTAAAGGAGACCTGTAGCACCTACAGATGAAACACTATGGAGTCTTAAAGGAGACCTGTAGCACCTACAGATGAAACACTATGGAGTCTTAAAAGGAGACCTGTAGCACCTACAGATGAAACACTATGGAGTCTTAAAGGAGACCTGTAGCACCTACAGATGAAACACTATGGAGTCTTAAAGGAGACCTGTAGCACCTACAGATGAAACACTATTGAGTCTTAAAGGAGACCTGTAGCACCTACAGATGAAACACTATGGAGTCTTAAAGGAGACCTGTAGCTCATACAGATGAAACACTATGGAGTCTTAAGGAGAACTGTAGCACCTACAGATGAAACACTATGGAGTCTTAAAGGAGACCTGTAGCACCTACAGATGAAACACTATGGAGTCTTAAAGGAGACCTGTAGCTCCTACAGATGAAACACTATGGAGTCTTAAAGGAGACCTGTAGCTCCTACAGATGAAACACTATGGTGTCTTAAAGGAAACCAGCTCCTATAGATGAAACACTATGGTGTCTTAAAGGAGACCTGTAGCTCCTACAGATTAAACACTATGGAGTCTTAAAGGAGACCTGTAGCACCTACAGATGAAACACTATGGTGTCTTAAAGGAGACCTGTAGCACCTACAGATGAAACACTATGGTGTCTTAAAGGAGGCCTGTAACACCTACAGATGAAACACTATGGAGTCTTAAAGGAGACCTGTAGCTCCTACAGATTAAACACTATGGAGTCTTAAAGGAGACCTGTAGCACCTACAGATTAAACACTATGGAGTCTTAAAGGAGACCTGTAGCTCCTACAGATGAAACACTATGGAGTCTTAAAGGAGAACTGTAGCACCTACAGATGAAACACTATGGAGTCTTAAAGGAGACCTGTAGCTCCTACAGATGAAACACTGTTGAGTCTTAAAGGAGACCTGTAGCACCTACAGATGAAACACTATGGAGTCTTAAAGGAGACCTGTAGCACCTACAGATGAAACACTATGGAGTCTTAAAGGAGACCTGTAGCACCTACAGATGAAACACTATGGAGTCTTAAAGGAGACCTGTAGCACCTACAGATGAAACACTATGGTGTCTTAAAGGAGACCTGTAGCACCTACAGATGAAACACTATGGAGTCTTAAAGGAGACCTGTAGCACCTACAGATGAAACACTATTTAGTCTTAAAGGAGACCTGTAGCACCTACAGATGAAACACTATGGAGTCTTAAAGGAGACCTGTAGCTCCTACAGATGAAACACTATGGAGTCTTAAAGGAGACCTGTAGCACCTACAGATGAAACACTATGGAGTCTTAAAGGAGACCTGTAGCACCCTACAGATGAAACACTATGGAGTCTTAAAGGAGACCTGTAGCTCCTACAGATGAAACACTATGGAGTCTTAAAGGAGACCTGTAGCTCCTACAGATGAAACACTATGGTGTCTTAAAGGAAACCTGTAGCTCCTATAGATGAAACACTATGGTGTCTTAAAGGAGACCTGTAGCTCCTACAGATGAAACACTATGGTGTCTTAAAGGAGACCTGTAGCTCCTACAGATGAAACACTATGGAGTCTTAAAGGAGACCTGTAGCACCTACAGATGAAACACTATGGAGTCTTAAAGGAGACCTGTAGCACCTACAGATGAAACACTATTGAGTCTTAAAGGAGACCTGTAGCACCTACAGATGAAACACTATGGAGTCTTAAAGGAGACCTGTAGCACCTACAGATGAAACACTATGGTGTCTTAAAGAGAGACCTGTAGCTCCTAACACCAGATGAAACACTATGGAGTCTTAAAGGAGACCTGTAGCACCTACAGATGAAACACTGTGGAGTCTTAAAGGAGACCTGTAGCACCTACAGATGAAACACTATGGAGTCTTAAAGGAGACCTGTAGCTCCTACAGATGAAACATTATTGAGTCTTAAAGGAGACCTGTAGCACCTACAGATGAAACACTATGGAGTCTTAAAGGAGACCTGTAGCACCTACAGATGAAACACTATGGAGTCTTAAAGGAGACCTGTAGCACCTACAGATGAAACACTATTGAGTCTTAAAGGAGACCTGTAGCACCTACAGATGAAACACTATGGAGTCTTAAAGGAGACCTGTAGCTCCTACAGATGAAACACTATGGAGTCTTAAAGGAGACCTGTAGCACCTACAGATGAAACACTATGGAGTCTTAAAGGAGACCTGTAGCACCTACAGATGAAACACTATGGAGTCTTAAAGGAGACCTGTAGCTCCTACAGATGAAACACTATGGAGTCTTAAAGGAGACCTGTAGCTCCTACAGATGAAACACTATGGTGTCTTAAAGGAAACCTGTAGCTCCTACAGATGAAACACTATGGAGTCTTAAAGGAGACCTGTAGCACCTACAGATGAAACACTATTGAGTCTTAAAGGAGACCTGTAGCTCCTACAGATGAAACACTATGGTGTCTTAAAGGAAACCTGTAGCTCCTATAGATGAAACACTATGGTGTCTTAAAGGAGACCTGTAGCTCCTACAGATGAAACACTATGGTGTCTTAAAGGAGACCTGTAGCTCCTACAGATGAAACACTATTGAGTCTTAAAGGAGACCTGTAGCACCTACAGATGAAACACTATGGAGTCTTAAAGGAGACCTGTAGCACCTACAGATGAAACACTATTGAGTCTTAAAGGAGACCTGTAGCACCTATAGATGAAACACTATGGAGTCTTAAAGGAGACCTGTAGCACCTACAGATGAAACACTATGGTGTCTTAAAGGAGACCTGTAGCACCTACAGATGAAACACTATGGTGTCTTAAAGGAGGCCTGTAACACCTACAGATGAAACACTATGGAGTCTTAAAGGAGACCTGTAGCTCCTACAGATTAAACACTATGGAGTCTTGACCTGTAGCACCTACAGATGAAACACTATGGAGTCTTAAAGGAGACCTGTAGCTCCTACAGATGAAACACTATGGAGTCTTAAAGGAGACCTGTAGCACCTACAGATGAAACACTATGGAGTCTTAAAGGAGACCTGTAGCTCCTACAGATGAAACACTATTGAGTCTTAAAGGAGACCTGTAGCACCTACAGATGAAACACTATGGAGTCTTAAAGGAGACCTGTAGCACCTACAGATGAAACACTATGGAGTCTTGAAAAATGGTGAGACCTGTAGCACCTACAGATGAAACACTATGGAGTCTTAAAGGAGACCTGTAGCACCTACAGATGAAACACTATGGAGTCTTAAGGAGACCTGTAGCACCTACAGATGAAACACTATGGAGTCTTAAAGGAGACCTGTAGCACCTACAGATGAAACACTATTGAGTCTTAAAGGAGACCTGTAGCACCTACAGATGAAACACTATGGAGTCTTAAAGGAGACCTGTAGCTCCTACAGATGAAACACTATGGAGTCTTAAAGGAGACCTGTAGCACCTACAGATGAAACACTATGGAGTCTTAAAGGAGACCTGTAGCACCTACAGATGAAACACTATGGAGTCTTAAAGGAGACCTGTAGCACCTACAGATGAAACACTATGGAGTCTTAAAGGAGACCTGCACCTACAGATGCTCCTAAAGGAGACAGATGAAACACTATGGAGTCTTAAAGGAAACCTGTAGCTCCTATAGATGAAACACTATGGAGTCTTAAAGGAGACCTGTAGCTCCTACAGATGAAACACTATGGAGTCTTAAAGGAGACCTGTAGCTCCTACAGATGAAACACTATTGAGTCTTAAAGGAGACCTGTAGCACCTACAGATGAAACACTATGGAGTCTTAAAGGAGACCTGTAGCACCTACAGATGAAACACTATGGAGTCTTAAAGGAGACCTGTAGCACCTACAGATGAAACACTATGGAGTCTTAAAGGAGACCTGTAGCACCTACAGATGAAACACTATGGTGTCTTAAAGGAGACCTGTAGCTCCTACAGATGAAACACTATGGAGTCTTAAAGGAGACCTGTAGCACCTACAGATGAAACACTGAGACCTGTAGTCTACAGATTAAAGGAGACCTGTAGCACCTACAGATGAAACACTATGGAGTCTTAAAGGAGACCTGTAGCTCCTACAGATGAAACACTATTGAGTCTTAAAGGAGACCTGTAGCACCTACAGATGAAACACTATGGAGTCTTAAAGGAGACCTGTAGCACCTACAGATGAAACACTATGGAGTCTTAAAGGAGACCTGTAGCACCTACAGATGAAACACTATGGAGTCTTAAAGGAGACCTGTAGCACCTACAGATGAAACACTATGGAGTCTTGAAACACTATGGAGTCTTAAAGGAGACCTGTAGCTCCTACAGATGAAACACTATGGAGTCTTAAAGGAGACCTGTAGCACCTACAGATGAAACACTATGGAGTCTTAAAGGAGACCTGTAGCACCTACAGATGAAACACTATGGAGTCTTAAAGGAGACCTGTAGCTCCTACAGATGAAACACTATGGAGTCTTAAAGGAGACCTGTAGCTCCTACAGATGAAACACTATGGTGTCTTAAAGGAAACCTGTAGCTCCTATAGATGAAACACTATGGAGTCTTAAAGGAGACCTGTAGCTCCTACAGATGAAACAAACACTAGCACCTACAGATGTGTCTTAAAGGAGACCTGTAGCTCCTACAGATGAAACACTATGGTGTCTTAAAGGAGACCTGTAGCTCCTACAGATGAAACACTATGGAGTCTTAAAGGAGACCTGTAGCACCTACAGATGAAACACTATGGAGTCTTAGACCTGTAGACCCTGAAACACTATGGAGTCTTAAAGGAGACCTGTACCTACAGATGAAACACTATGGAGTCTTAAAGGAGACCTGTAGCACCTACAGATGAAACACTATGGAGTCTTAAAGGAGAGCACCTACAGATGAAACACTGTCTTAAAGGAGACCTGTAACACCTACAGATGAAACACTATGGAGTCTTAAAGGAGACCTGTAGCTCCTACAGATTAAACACTATGGAGTCTTAAAGGAGACCTGTAGCACCTACAGATGAAACACTATGGAGTCTTAAAGGAGACCTGTAGCTCCTACAGATGAAACACTATGGAGTCTTAAAGGAGACCTGTAGCACCTACAGATGAAACACTATGGAGTCTTAAAGGAGACCTGTAGCTCCTACAGATGAAACACTATTGAGTCTTAAAGGAGACCTGTAGCACCTACAGATGAAACACTATGGAGTCTTAAAGGAGACCTGTAGCACCTACAGATGAAACACTATGGAGTCTTAAAGGAGACCTGTAGCACCTACAGATGAAACACTATGGAGTCTTAAAGGAGACCTGTAGCACCTACAGATGAAACACTATGGAGTCTTAAAGGAGACCTGTAGCACCTACAGATGAAACACTATGGAGTCTTAAAGGAGACCTGTAGCACCTACAGATGAAACACTATTGAGTCTTAAAGGAGACCTGTAGCAGATGAAACACTATGGAGTCTTAAAGGAGAGAGATGAAACACTATGGAGTCTTAAAGGAGACCTGTAGCTCCTACAGATGAAACACTATGGAGTCTTAAAGGAGACCTGTAGCACCTACAGATGAAACACTATGGAGTCTTAAAGGAGACCTGTAGCACCTACAGATGAAACACTATGGAGTCTTAAAGGAGACCTGTAGCACCTACAGATGAAACACTATGGAGTCTTAAAGGAGACCTGTAGCTCCTACAGATGAAATACTATGGTGTCTTAAAGGAAACCTGTAGCTCCTATAGATGAAACACTATGTTGTCTTAAAGGAGACCTGTAGCTCCTACAGATTAAACACTATGGTGTCTTAAAGGAGACCTGTAGCTCCTACAGATGAAACACTATTGAGTCTTAAAGGAGACCTGTAGCACCTACAGATGAAACACTATGGAGTCTTAAAGGAGACCTGTAGCACCTACAGATGAAACACTATTGAGTCTTAAAGGAGACCTGTAGCACCTACAGATGAAACACTATGGAGTCTTAAAGGAGACCTGTAGCACCTACAGATGAAACACTATGGTGTCTTAAAGGAGACCTGTAGCTCCTACAGATGAAACACTATGGAGTCTTAAAGGAGACCTGTAGCACCTACAGATGAAACACTGTGGAGTCTTAAAGGAGACCTGTAGCACCTACAGATGAAACACTATGGAGTCTTAAAGGAGACCTGTAGCTCCTACAGATGAAACACTATTGAGTCTTAAAGGAGACCTGTAGCTCCTACAGATGAAACACTATGGAGTCTTAAAGGAGACCTGTAGCACCTACAGATGAAACACTATTGAGTCTTAAAGGAGACCTGTAGCACCTACAGATGAAACACTATGGTGTCTTAAAGGAGACCTGTAGCTCCTACACAGATGAAACACTATGGAGTCTTAAAGGAGACCTGTAGCACCTACAGATGAAACACTATGGAGTCTTAAAGGAGACCTGTAGCACCTACAGATGAAACACTATGGAGTCTTAAAGGAGACCTGTAGCACCTACAGATGAAACACTATGGAGTCTTAAAGGAGACCTGTAGCTCCTACAGATGAAACACTATGGAGTCTTAAAGGAGACCTGTAGCACCTACAGATGAAACACTATGGAGTCTTAAAGGAGACCTGTAGCTCCTACAGATGAAACACTATTGAGTCTTAAAGGAGACCTGTAGCACCTACAGATGAAACACTATGGAGTCTTAAAGGAGACCTGTAGCACCTACAGATGAAACACTATGGAGTCTTAAAGGAGACCTGTAGCACCTACAGATGAAACACTATGGAGTCTTAAAGGAGACCTGTAGCACCTACAGATGAAACACTATGGAGTCTTAAAGGAGACCTGTAGCACCTACAGATGAAACACTATGGAGTCTTAAAGGAGACCTGTAGCACCTACAGATGAAACACTATTGAGTCTTAAAGGAGACCTGTAGCACCTACAGATGAAACACTATGGAGTCTTAAAGGAGACCTGTAGCTCCTACAGATGAAACACTATGGAGTCTTAAAGGAGACCTGTAGCACCTACAGATGAAACACTATGGAGTCTTAAAGGAGACCTGTAGCACCTACAGATGAAACACTATGGAGTCTTAAAGGAGACCTGTAGCTCCTACAGATGAAACACTATGGAGTCTTAAAGGAGACCTGTAGCTCCTACAGATGAAATACTATGGTGTCTTAAATGAAACCTGTAGCTCCTATAGATGAAACACTATGTTGTCTTAAAGGAGACCTGTAGCTCCTACAGATTAAACACTATGGTGTCTTAAAGGAGACCTGTAGCTCCTACAGATGAAACACTATTGAGTCTTAAAGGAGACCTGTAGCACCTACAGATGAAACACTATGGAGTCTTAAAGGCAGATGAAACACTATGGAGTCTTAAAGGAGACCTGTAGCTCCTACAGATGAAACACTATGGAGTCTTAAAGGAGAACTGTAGCACCTACAGATGAAACACTATGGAGTCTTAAAGGAGACCTGTAGCACCTACAGATGAAACACTATGGAGTCTTAAAGGAGACCTGTAGCTCCTACAGATGAAACACTATGGAGTCTTAAAGGAGACCTGTAGCTCCTACAGATGAAATACTATGGTGTCTTAAAGGAAACCTGTAGCTCCTATAGATGAAACACTATGTTGTCTTAAAGGAGACCTGTAGCTCCTACAGATTAAACACTATGGTGTCTTAAAGGAGACCTGTAGCTCCTACAGATGAAACACTATTGAGTCTTAAAGGAGACCTGTAGCACCTACAGATGAAACACTATGGAGTCTTAAAGGAGACCTGTAGCACCTACAGATGAAACACTATGGAGTCTTAAAGGAGACCTGTAGCTCCTACAGATGAAATACTATGGTGTCTTAAAGGAAACCTGTAGCTCCTATAGATGAAACACTATGTTGTCTTAAAGGAGACCTGTAGCTCCTACAGATTAAACACTATGGTGTCTTAAAGGAGACCTGTAGCTCCTACAGATGAAACACTATTGAGTCTTAAAGGAGACCTGTAGCACCTACAGATGAAACACTATGGAGTCTTAAAGGAGACCTGTAGCTCCTACAGATGAAACACTATGGAGTCTTAAAGGAGACCTGTAGCACCTACAGATGAAACACTATGGAGTCTTAAAGGAGACCTGTAGCTCCTACAGATGAAATACTATGGTGTCTTAAAGGAAACCTGTAGCTCCTATAGATGAAACACTATGTTGTCTTAAAGGAGACCTGTAGCTCCTACAGATTAAACACTATGGTGTCTTAAAGGAGACCTGTAGCACCTACAGATGAAACACTATGGTGTCTTAAAGGAGACCTGTAGCTCCTACAGATGAAACACTATGGAGTCTTAAAGGAGACCTGTAGCACCTACAGATGAAACACTGTGGAGTCTTAAAGGAGACCTGTAGCACCTACAGATGAAACACTATGGAGTCTTAAAGGAGACCTGTAGCTCCTACAGATGAAACACTATTGAGTCTTAAAGGAGACCTGTAGCTCCTACAGATGAAACACTATGGAGTCTTAAAGGAGACCTGTAGCACCTACAGATGAAACACTATTGAGTCTTAAAGGAGACCTGTAGCACCTACAGATGAAACACTATGGTGTCTTAAAGGAGACCTGTAGCTCCTACAGATGAAACACTATGGAGTCTTAAAGGAGACCTGTAGCACCTACAGATGAAACACTGTGGAGTCTTAAAGGAGACCTGTAGCACCTACAGATGAAACACTATGGAGTCTTAAAGGAGACCTGTAGCACCTACAGATGAAACACTATGGAGTCTTAAAGGAGACCTGTAGCTCCTACAGATGAAACACTATGGAGTCTTAAAGGAGACCTGTAGCACCTACAGATGAAACACTATGGAGTCTTAAAGGAGACCTGTAGCTCCTACAGATGAAACACTATTGAGTCTTAAAGGAGACCTGTAGCACCTACAGATGAAACACTATGGAGTCTTAAAGGAGACCTGTAGCACCTACAGATGAAACACTATGGAGTCTTAAAGGAGACCTGTAGCACCTACAGATGAAACACTATGGAGTCTTAAAGGAGACCTGTAGCACCTACAGATGAAACACTATGGAGTCTTAAAGGAGACCTGTAGCACCTACAGATGAAACACTATGGAGTCTTAAAGGAGACCTGTAGCACCTACAGATGAAACACTATTGAGTCTTAAAGGAGACCTGTAGCACCTACAGATGAAACACTATGGAGTCTTAAAGGAGACCTGTAGCTCCTACAGATGAAACACTATGGAGTCTTAAAGGAGACCTGTAGCACCTACAGATGAAACACTATGAGTCTTAAAGGAGACCTGTAGCACCTACAGATGAAACACTATGGAGTCTTAAAGGAGACCTGTAGCTCCTACAGATGAAACACTATGGAGTCTTAAAGGAGACCTGTAGCTCCTACAGATGAAATACTATGGTGTCTTAAAGGAAACCTGTAGCTCCTATAGATGAAACACTATGTTGTCTTAAAGGAGACCTGTAGCTCCTACAGATTAAACACTATGGTGTCTTAAAGGAGACCTGTAGCTCCTACAGATGAAACACTATTGAGTCTTAAAGGAGACCTGTAGCACCTACAGATGAAACACTATGGAGTCTTAAAGGAGACCTGTAGCACCTACAGATGAAACACTATTGAGTCTTAAAGGAGACCTGTAGCACCTACAGATGAAACACTATGGAGTCTTAAAGGAGACCTGTAGCACCTACAGATGAAACACTATGGTGTCTTAAAGGAGACCTGTAGCTCCTACAGATGAAACACTATGGAGTCTTAAAGGAGACCTGTAGCACCTACAGATGAAACACTGTGGAGTCTTAAAGGAGACCTGTAGCACCTACAGATGAAACACTATGGAGTCTTAAAGGAGACCTGTAGCTCCTACAGATGAAACACTATTGAGTCTTAAAGGAGACCTGTAGCACCTACAGATGAAACACTATGGAGTCTTAAAGGAGACCTGTAGCACCTACAGATGAAACACTATTGAGTCTTAAAGGAGACCTGTAGCACCTACAGATGAAACACTATGGTGTCTTAAAGGAGACCTGTAGCTCCTACAGATGAAACACTATGGAGTCTTAAAGGAGACCTGTAGCACCTACAGATGAAACACTGTGGAGTCTTAAAGGAGACCTGTAGCACCTACAGATGAAACACTATGGAGTCTTAAAGGAGACCTGTAGCTCCTATAGATGAAACACTATGGAGTCTTAAAGGAGACCTGTAGCACCTACAGATGAAACACTATGGAGTCTTAAAGGAGACATGGGAAAGGCCAACTTTGATTTAATTATTTCTCAATTATGCTTTAAGATACACGAGGAGCCTATTTACCATCGTTAGTCTATAGATAACCCACTACCCACTCCTTTATAGGAGCCTATTTACCGTCGTTAGTCTATAGATAACCCACTACCCACTCCTTTATAGGAGCCTATTTACCGTCGTTAGTCTATAGATAACCACTACCCTCCTTTATAGGAGCCTATTTACCATCGTTAGTCTATAGATAACCCACTGCCCACTCCTTTATAGGAGCCTATTTACCATCGTTAGTCTATAGATAACCCACTGCCCACTCCTTTATAGGAGCCTATTTACCATCGTTAGTCTATAGATAACCCACTGCCCACTCCTTTATAGGAGCCCTATAAGAGCCTGTTGAGTAGAGCGTCATGCGTCAAACTCTATGGAGTCAGACATATCCTTGTGTTAATCAGAGAGTCTTGAGAGGCCAGTGTCCTTGTGTTATTTCCCTAGTAATCAGCTGTTCACTGTGGGGAACAGAGACTGTTCTGTGGGAGGCTGTTCCGGAGGTTGTCTGGGGGCTCTGAGCCGCTCTGGGCAAAAGGAGCTGGCTACTCTATCTCAGTACTCTGGTGTTTTGGTGGTGGATAGAAAGTCCATCCTGTTGAGTAGAGAGAATAAGGAGCTATCTGGTGCAGCAGAGCGGAGTTAGTACTGTACTAGTGGTCCAGTACTCTATTCCACTGAGTCTGCCAGCAGCTGTAGAGTAAAGGGAATCGTAGAAGTAGATGTCCCAGACTCACTGTGACATGAAAACAGGTCAGAGTACACAACACAATTCCCTCTCTTTCCTAAAGTGGTTAAATAAGTGTTTTGAGGGCTCAGCCTGCTCAGTAGAACAACAGTTTTAAAGCAAACTTTTGTTGTGTTACAAAAAGTTGCTGAGTAGATTATCTTCAAGTAGAATATCAGCTACTGAAACACTGCGGTAGCAGCCTGCCAATCCGAACTGTTTTCACCAGTGGTGAACTTTGACCTTAGGACCTAGGCTTTCAGAGGGAACCAAAAAATCGAAACTAAAAAAATAATGAAAATAACAGAAAACATAGCATCACTAGATGCGCCCCGACATTTATATGGTCTGTAGTCGGGCCACTGTAGTTGTAGTGCAGCGAGAGGAGCAATGCTTTTGATGACATTATGAATGAATCAAACTGGTCACGCTTTGGACCGACGTGCACACAGAGACAGAACCGTCATGTGACGCAACACATTCAATAATGCAAAACAAAAACAACAAACAAAAAAACAGTTTAGACTGGAACAATGTCTTTATTTTCTAAGAGATAGCTAACAGTAAGCGAGCTGTAACAATGTCTTTATTTTCCAAGAGATAGATAACAGTAAGCGAGCTGCAGCAATGTTTCACAGTCTTTATTTTCGAAGAGATAGATAACAGTAAGCGAGCTGCAACAATGTTTCACAGTCTTTATTTTCTAAGAGATAGATAGCAGCAAACGAGATGCAACAATGTTTCACAGTCTTTATTTTCGAAGAGATAGCTAACAGAAAGCAAGATGCAACAAAAACAAGTGCCACTAGATGATGATAATTTGTAAATGAAGTTTTAAAAGAAGTTTGAAAGTTAATCTTGAAAAGAGTGATGCTAACAAATGAGCAACAAAATGCACCTATCAGCTACTGCAGCCTCCACACTACTACACTACCACACCACTACAACACAAACTGGCTAGCATTACTAACTTAGCATGGGAAAACTACTGCTTGCATCACTGATACCTTTCCT
>NW_026282655.1:0-857 GCF_023373465.1 Oncorhynchus keta
TTCCACTGATCTCCCAACTAATTCCACTTTCCCACTGATCTCCCAACTAATTCCACTTTCCACTGATCTCCTAACTAATTCCACTGATCTCTAACTAATTCCACTGATCTCCTAACTAATTCCACTGATCTCCTAACTAATTCCACTTTCCACTGATCTCCTAACTAATTCCACTTTCCACTGATCTCCCAACTAATTCCACTTTCACTGATCTCCCAACTAATTCCACTTTCCACTGATCTCCTAACTAATTTCCACTGATCTCCCAACTAATTCCACTTTCCACTGATCTCCCAACTAATTCCCACTCCCACCTGATCTCCCAACTAATTCACTGATCTCTAACTAATTCCACTTTCTCCACTGATCTCCCAACTAATTCCACTGATCTCCTAACTAGTCACTTTCACTGATCTCAACTAATTCCACTTTCCACTGATCTCCCAACTAATTCCACTTTCACTGATCCACTTTCCACTGATCTAACTAATTCCAATTCCACTGATCTCCTAACTAATTCCCCTTTCCACTGATCTCTAACTAATTCCACTGATTCTCCCAATTCAATTTGCACTCCACTGATCTCCTAACTAATTCCACTGATCTCCAATCAATTCCACTTTCCACTGATCTCCAACTAATTCCACTGATCTCCCAACTACCCCACTTTCCACTGATCTCCTAACCAATTGCACTTTCCACTGATTCTCCTAACTAATTTCCTACTTTCCACTGATCTCCTAACTAATTCCACTTTCCACTGATCTCCCAACTAATTCCACTTCTCACTGATCTCCCAACTAATTCCACTTTCCACTGATCTCCCAACTAATTCCACTGATCTCCTAACTAATTCC
>NW_026282656.1:0-32500 GCF_023373465.1 Oncorhynchus keta
ATGGGAATAGAACTGGATTTAATGGGGATGGAAATAGAACTGATAGAACAGGATGGGAATAGAACTAGATAGAACAGGATGGGAATAGAACTAGATAGAACAGGATGGGAATAGAACTAGATAGAACAGGATGGGAATAGAACTGGATTTAATGGGGATGGAAATAGAACTGGATAGAACAGGATGGGAATAGAACTAGATAGAACAGGATGGGAATAGAACTAGATAGAACAGGATGGGAAATAGAACTGGATTTAATGGGGATGGGAATAGAACTAGATAGAACAGGATGGGAAATAGAACTAGCTCGAACAGGATGGGAATAGAACTAGCTAGAACAGGATGGGAATATAACTGATTTAATGGGGATGGGAATAGAACTGGATAGAACAGGATGGAAATAGAACTGGATTTAATGGGGATGGGAATAGAACTAGACAGAACAGGATGGGAATAGAACTGGATTTAATGGGGATGGGAATAGAACTAGATAGAACAGGATGGGAATGGAACTGGATTTAATGGGATGGGAATGGAACTGGATTAATGTGGATGGGAATAGAACTAGATAGAACAGGATGGGAATAGAACTGGATTTAATGGGGATGGGAATAGAAACTGATTTAATGGGATGGGAATAGAACTAGCTAGAACAGGATGGGAATAGAACTGGATTTAATGGGGATGGGAATAGAACTGGATTTAATGGGGATGGAAATAGAACTGGATAGAACAGGATGGGAATAGAACTGGATTTAATGGGATGGGAATAGAACTGGATTTAATGTGGATGGAAATAGAACTGGATAGAACAGGATGGGAATAGAACTGGATTTAATGGGGATGGAATAGAACTGGATTTAATGGGGATGGAAATAGAACTGATAGAACAGGATGGGAATAGAACTGGATTTAATGGGGATGGGAATAGAACTGGATTTAATGGGATGGAAATAGAACTGGATTTAATGGGGATGGAAATAGAACTGGATAGAACAGGATGGGAATAGAACTAGATAGAACAGGATGGGAATAGAACTAGATAGAACAGGATGGGAATAGAACTGGATTTAATGGGGATGGGAATAGAACTAGATAGAACAGGATGGGAATAGAACTAGCTCGAACAGGATGGGAATAGAACTAGCTAGAACAGGATGGGAATATAACTGGATTTAATGGGGATGGGAATAGAACTAGATAGAACAGGATGGGAATATAACTGGATTTAATGGGGATGGAAATATAACTGGATTTAATGGGGATGGGAATAGAACTAGCTAGAACATGATGGAATAGAACTGGCCAAACAGGATGGGAATAGAACTGGATTTAATGGGGATGGGAATATAACTAGCTAGAACGGGATGGGAATAGAACTAGATAGAACAGGATGGGAATAGAACTAGCTAGAACAGGATGGGAATAGAAGTGGATTTAATGGGGATGGGAATAGACCTAGATAGAACGGGATGGGAATAGAACTAGATAGAATAGGATGGGAATAGAACTAGATAGAACAGGATGGGAATAGAACTAGCTAGAACAGGATGGGAATAGAAGTGGATTTAATGGGATGGAAATGGAACTGGATTTAATGGGGATGGGAATGGAACTGGATTTAATGGGGATGGGAATAGAACTAGCTAGAACAAGATGGGAATAGAACTAGATAGAACAGGATGGGAATAGAACTAGATAGAACAAGATGGGAATAGAACTAGCCAGAACAGGATGGGAATAGAACTGGATTTAATGGGGATGGGAATGGAACTGGATTTAATGGGGATGGGAATAGAACTAGATAGAACAGGATGGGAATAGAACTAGCTAGAACAAGATGGGAATAGAACTAGATAGAACAGGATGGAATAGAACTAGATAGAACAAGATGGGAATAGAACTAGCTCGAACAGGATGGGAATAGAACTAGCTAGAACAGGATGGGAATAGAACTGGATTTAATGGGGATGGGAATAGAACTAGATAGAACAGGATGGGAATAGAACTAGATAGAACAGGGATGGGAATAGAACTGGATTTAAGGTGGATGGGAATAGAACTAGATAGAACAGGATGGAAATAGAACTGGATTTAATGGGGATGGGAAAAGAACTAGATAGAACGGGATGGGAATAGAACTAGATAGAACAGGATGAGAATAGAACTAGATAGAACAGGATGGGAATAGAACTAGTAGAACAGGATGGGAATAGAAGTGGATTTAATGGGATGGAAATAGAACTGGATTTAATGGGGATGGGAATAGAACTAGATAGAACAGGATGGAAATAGAACTGGATTTAATGGGGATGGGAATAGAACTAGATAGAACAGGATGGGAATAGAACTGGATTTAATGGGGGATGGGAATAGAACTAGATAGAACAGGATGGGAATGGAACTGGATTTAATGGGGATGGGAATAGAACTAGCTATAACAGGATGGGAATGGAACTGGATTTAATGGGGATGGGAATAGAACTAGATAGAACAGGATGGGAATAGAACTGGATTTAATGGGGATGGGAGTAGAACTAGATAGAACAGGATGGGAATAGAACTGGATTTAATGGGGATGGGGAATAGAACTAGCTAGAACAGGATGGGAAATACAACTAGCTAGAACCAGATGGGGAATAGAACTAGCTAGAACAGGATGGGAATAGAACTAGCTAGAACAGGATGGGAATAGAACTGGATTTAATGGGGATGGGAATAGAACTAGATAGAACAGGATGGGAATACAACTAGCTAGAACCAGATGGGAATAGAACTAGCTAGAACAGGATGGGAATAGAACTAGCTAGAACAGGATGGGAATAGAACTGGATTTAATGGGGATGGGAATAGAACTAGCTAGAACAGGATGGCAATAGAACTGGATTTAATGGGGATGGGAATAGAACTAGATAGAACAGGATGGGAATAGAACTACCTAGAACAGGATGGGAATAGAAGTGGATTTAATGGGGATGGGAATAGAACTAGCTATAACAGGATGGGAATGGAACTGGATTTAATGGGGATGGGAATAGAACTAGATAGAACAGGATGGGAATAGAACTGGATTTAATGGGGATGGGAGTAGAACTAGATAGAACAGGATGGGAATAGAACTGGATTTAATGGGGATGGGAATAGAACTAGCTAGAACAGGATGGGAATACAAACTAGCTAGAACCAGATGGGAATAGAACTAGCTAGAACAGGATGGGAATAGAACTAGCTAGAACAGGATGGGAATAGAACTGGATTTAATGGGGATGGGAATAGAACTAGATAGAACAGGATGGGAATACAACTAGCTAGAACCAGATGGGAATAGAACTAGCTAGAACAGGATGGGAATAGAACTAGCTAGAACAGGATGGGAATAGAACTGGATTTAATGGGGATGGGAATAGAACTAGCTAGAACAGGATGGCAATAGAACTGGATTTAATGGGGATGGGAATAGAACTAGATAGAACAGGATGGGAATAGAACTACCTAGAACAGGATGGGAATAGAAGTGGATTTAATGGGATGGAAATAGAACTGGATTTAATGGGGATGGGAATAGAACTAGATAGAACAGGATGGGAATAGAACTGATTTAATGGGGATGGGAATGGAACTGGATTTAATGTGGATGGGAATAGAACTAGATAGAACAGGATGGGAATAGAACTAGCTAGAACAGGATGGGAATAGAACTGGATTTAATGGGGATGGGGAATAGAACTAGCTAGAACAGGATGGGAATAGAACTAGCTAGAACAGGATGGGAATAGAACTGGATTTAATGGGGATGGGAATAGAACTGGATTTAATGGGGATGGGAATAGAACTGATAGAACAGGATGGGAATAGAACTAGATAGAACAGGATGGGAATAGAACTAGATAGAACAGGATGGGAATAGAACTGGATTTAATGGGGATGGGAATAGAACTAGATAGAACAGGATGGGAATAGAACTAGCTCGAACAGGATGGGAATAGAACTAGCTAGAACAGGATAGGAATATAACTGGATTTAATGGGGATGGGAATAGAACTAGATAGAACAGGATGGGAATATAACTGGATTTAATGGGGATGGAAATATAACTGGATTTAATGGGGATGGGAATAGAACTAGCTAGAACAAGATGGGAATAGAAGTAGCTAGAACATGATGGGAATAGAACTGGATTTAATGGGGATGGGAAAAGAACTAGATAGAACGGGATGGGAATAGAACTAGATAGAACAGGATGAGAATAGAACTAGATAGAACAGGATGGGAATAGAACTAGCTAGAACAGGATGGGAATAGAAGTGGATTTAATGGGATGGAAATAGAACTGGATTTAATGGGGATGGGAATAGAACTAGATAGAACAGGATGGGAATAGAACTGGATTTAATGGGGATGGGAGTAGAACTAGATAGAACAGGATGGGAATAGAACTGGATTTAATGGGGATGGGAATAGAACTAGATAGAACAGGATGGGAAAAGAACTAGCTAGAACAAGATGGGAATAGAACTGGATTTAATGGGGATGGGAATAGAACTAGATAGAACAGGATGGGAATACAACTAGCTAGAACCAGATGGGAATAGAACTAGCTAGAACAGGATGGGAATAGAACTAGCTCAAACAGGATGGGAATAGAACTAGCTAGAACAGGATGGGAATAGAACTGGATTTAATGGGGATGGGAATAGAACTAGATAGAACAGGATGGGAATACAACTAGCTAGAACCAGATGGGAATAGAACTAGCTAGAACAGGATGGGAATAGAACTAGCTAGAACAGGATGGGAATAGAACTGGATTTAATGGGGATGGGAATAGAACTAGCTAGAACAGGATGGCAATAGAACTGGATTTAATGGGGATGGGAATAGAACTAGATAGAACAGGATGGGAATAGAAGTGGATTTAATGGAGATGGAAATAGAACTGGATTTAATGGGGATGGGAATAGAACGAGATAGAACAGGATGGGAATAGAACTAGCTAGAACAGGATGGGAATAGAAGTGGATTTAATGGGATGGAAATAGAACTGGATTGAATGGGGATGGGAATAGAACTAGATAGAACAGGATGGGAATAGAACTGGATTTAATGGGGATGGGAATAGAACGAGATAGAACAGGATGGGAATAGAACTAGCTAGAACAGGATGGGAATAGAAGTGGATTTAATGGGATGGAAATAGAACTGGATTGAATGGGGATGGGAATAGAACTAGATAGAACAGGATGGGAATAGAACTGGATTTAATGGGGATGGGAATAGAACTAGATAGAACACGATGGAAATAGAACTGGATTTAATGGGGATGGGAATAGAACGAGATAGAACAGGATGGGAATAGAACTAGATAGAACAGGATGGGAATAGAACTACCTAGAACAGGATGGGAATAGAAGTGGATTTAATGGGATGGAAATAGAACTGGATTTAATGGGGATGGGAATAGAACTAGATAGAACAGGATGGGAATAGAACTGGATTTAATGGGGATGGGAATAGAACTAGCTATAACAGGATGGGAATAGAACTGGATTTAATGGGGATGGGAATAGAACTGGATTTAATGGGGATGGGAATAGAACTAGATAGAACAGGATGGGAATAGAACTGGATTTAATGGGGATGGGAGTAGAACTAGATAGAACAGGATGGGAATAGAACTGGATTTAATGGGGATGGGAATAGAACTAGCTAGAACAGGATGGGAATACAACTAGCTAGAACCAGATGGGAATAGAACTAGCTAGAACAGGATGGGAATAGAACTAGCTAGAACAGGATGGGAATAGAACTGGATTTAATGGGGATGGGAATAGAACTAGATAGAACAGGATGGGAATACAACTAGCTAGAACCAGATGGGAATAGAACTAGCTAGAACAGGATGGGAATAGAACTAGCTAGAACAGGATGGGAATAGAACTGGATTTAATGGGGATGGGAATAGAACTAGCTAGAACAGGATGGCAATAGAACTGGATTTAATGGGGATGGGAATAGAACTAGATAGAACAGGATGGGAATAGAACTACCTAGAACAGGATGGGAATAGAAGTGGATTTAATGGGATGGAAATAGAACTGGATTTAATGGGGATGGGAATAGAACTAGATAGAACAGGATGGGAATAGAACTGGATTTAATGGGGATGGGAATGGAACTGGATTTAATGTGGATGGGAATAGAACTAGATAGAACAGGATGGGAATAGAACTAGCTAGAACAGGATGGGAATAGAACTGGATTTAATGGGGATGGGAATAGAACTAGCTAGAACAGGATGGGAATAGAACTAGCTAGAACAGGATGGGAATAGAACTGGATTTAATGGGGATGGGAATAGAACTGGATTTAATGGGGATGGGAATAGAACTGGATAGAACAGGATGGGAATAGAACTAGATAGAACAGGATGGGAATAGAACTAGATAGAACAGGATGGGAATAGAACTGGATTTAATGGGGATGGGAATAGAACTAGATAGAACAGGATGGGAATAGAACTAGCTCGAACAGGATGGGAATAGAACTAGCTAGAACAGGATAGGAATATAACTGGATTTAATGGGGATGGGAATAGAACTAGATAGAACAGGATGGGAATATAACTGGATTTAATGGGGATGGAAATATAACTGGATTTAATGGGGATGGGAATAGAACTAGCTAGAACAAGATGGGAATAGAAGTAGCTAGAACATGATGGGAATAGAACTGGATTTAATGGGGATGGGAAAAGAACTAGATAGAACGGGATGGGAATAGAACTAGATAGAACAGGATGAGAATAGAACTAGATAGAACAGGATGGGAATAGAACTAGCTAGAACAGGATGGGAATAGAAGTGGATTTAATGGGATGGAAATAGAACTGGATTTAATGGGGATGGGAATAGAACTAGATAGAACAGGATGGGAATAGAACTGGATTTAATGGGGATGGGAGTAGAACTAGATAGAACAGGATGGGAATAGAACTGGATTTAATGGGGATGGGAATAGAACTAGATAGAACAGGATGGGAAAAGAACTAGCTAGAACAAGATGGGAATAGAACTGGATTTAATGGGGATGGGAATAGAACTAGATAGAACAGGATGGGAATACAACTAGCTAGAACCAGATGGGAATAGAACTAGCTAGAACAGGATGGGAATAGAACTAGCTCAAACAGGATGGGAATAGAACTAGCTAGAACAGGATGGGAATAGAACTGGATTTAATGGGGATGGGAATAGAACTAGATAGAACAGGATGGGAATACAACTAGCTAGAACCAGATGGGAATAGAACTAGCTAGAACAGGATGGGAATAGAACTAGCTAGAACAGGATGGGAATAGAACTGGATTTAATGGGGATGGGAATAGAACTAGCTAGAACAGGATGGCAATAGAACTGGATTTAATGGGGATGGGAATAGAACTAGATAGAACAGGATGGGAATAGAAGTGGATTTAATGGAGATGGAAATAGAACTGGATTTAATGGGGATGGGAATAGAACGAGATAGAACAGGATGGGAATAGAACTAGCTAGAACAGGATGGGAATAGAAGTGGATTTAATGGGATGGAAATAGAACTGGATTGAATGGGGATGGGAATAGAACTAGATAGAACAGGATGGGAATAGAACTGGATTTAATGGGGATGGGAATAGAACGAGATAGAACAGGATGGGAATAGAACTAGCTAGAACAGGATGGGAATAGAAGTGGATTTAATGGGATGGAAATAGAACTGGATTGAATGGGGATGGGAATAGAACTAGATAGAACAGGATGGGAATAGAACTGGATTTAATGGGGATGGGAATAGAACTAGATAGAACACGATGGAAATAGAACTGGATTTAATGGGGATGGGAATAGAACGAGATAGAACAGGATGGGAATAGAACTAGATAGAACAGGATGGGAATAGAACTACCTAGAACAGGATGGGAATAGAAGTGGATTTAATGGGATGGAAATAGAACTGGATTTAATGGGGATGGGAATAGAACTAGATAGAACAGGATGGGAATAGAACTGGATTTAATGGGGATGGGAATGGAACTGGATTTAATGTGGATGGGAATAGAACTAGATAGAACAGGATGGGAATAGAACTGATTTAATGGGGATGGGAATAGAACTGGATTTAATGGGGATGGGAATAGAACTAGATAGAACAGGATGGGAATAGAACTAGCTAGAACAGGATGGGAATAGAACTGGATTTAATGGGGATGGGAATAGAACTAGCTAGAACAGGATGGGAATAGAACTAGCTAGAACAGGATGGGAATAGAACTGGATTTAATGGGGATGGGAATAGAACTAGATAGAACAGGATGGGAATAGAACTAGATAGAACAGGATGGGAATAGAACTAGCTAGAACAAGATGGGAATAGAACTAGATAGAACAGGATGGGAATAGAACTAGCTACAACAGGATGGGAATAGAACTGGATTTAATGGGGATGGGAATAGAACTAGATAGAACAGGATGGGAATAGAACGAGATTCAAGAACAGGATGGAATAGAACTAGCTATAACAGGATGGGAATAGAACTGGATTCAATGGAGATGGAAATAGAACTGGATTTAATGGGGATGGGAATAGAACTAGATAGAACAGGATGGGAATAGAACTGGATTTAATGGGGATGGGAATGGAACTGGATTTAATGTGGATGGGAATAGAACTAGATAGAACAGGATGGGAATAGAACTAGCTAGAACAAGATGGGAATAGAACTAGATAGAACAGGATCGGAATAGAACTAGCTAGAACAGGATGGGAATAGAACTGGATTTAATGGGGATGGGAATAGAACTAGCTAGAACAAGATGGGAATAGAACTAGCTCGAACAGGATGGGAATAGAACTAGCTAGAACAGGATGGGAATAGAACTGGATTTAATGGGGATGGGAATAGAACTAGATAGAACAGGATGGGAATAGAACTAGATAGAACAGGATGGGAATAGAACTAGCTAGAACAAGATGGGGAATAGAACTAGCTAGAACAGGATGGGAATAGAACTAGCTACAACAGGATGGAAATAGAACTGGATTTAATGGGGATGGGAATAGAACTAGATAGAACAGGATGGGAATAGAACTGGATTTAATGGGGATGGGAATAGAACTAGATAGAACAGGATGGGAATAGAACTAGATAGAACAGGATGGGAATAGAACTAGCTAGAACAAGATGGGAATAGAACTAGCTAGAACAGGATGGGAATAGAACTAGCTACAACAGGATGGGAATAGAACTGGATTTAATGGGGATGGGAATAGAACTAGATAGAACAGGATGGGAATAGAACGAGATAGAACAGGTTGGGAATAGAACTAGATAGAACAGGATGTGAATAGAACTAGCTATAACAGGATGGGAATAGAAGTGGATTCAATGGAGATGGAAATAGAACTGGATTTAATGGGGATGGGAATAGAACTAGATAGAACAGGATGGGAATAGAACTGGATTTAATGGGGATGGGAATGGAACTGGATTTAATGTGGATGGGAATAGAACTAGATAGAACAGGATGGGAATAGAACTAGCTAGAACAAGATGGGAATAGAACTAGATAGAACAGGATCGGAATAGAACTAGCTAGAACAGGATGGGAATAGAACTGGATTTAATGGGGATGGGAATAGAACTAGCTAGAACAAGATGGGAATAGAACTAGCTCGAACAGGATGGGAATAGAACTAGCTAGAACAGGATGGGAATAGAACTGGATTTAATGGGGATGGGAATAGAACTAGCTAGAACAAGATGGGAATAGAACTAGATAGAACAGGATCGGAATAGAACTAGCTAGAACAGGATGGGAATAGAACTGGATTTAATGGGGATGGGAATAGAACTAGCTAGAACAAGATGGGAATAGAACTAGCTCGAACAGGATGGGAATAGAACTAGCTAGAACAGGATGGGAATAGAACTGGATTTAATGGGGATGGGAATAGAACTAGATAGAACAGGATGGGAATAGAACTAGATAGAACAGGATGGGAATAGAACTAGCTAGAACAAGATGGGAATAGAACTAGCTAGAACAGGATGGGAATAGAACTAGCTACA
This sequence comes from Oncorhynchus keta, assembly GCF_023373465.1. Taxonomy (NCBI): domain Eukaryota; kingdom Metazoa; phylum Chordata; class Actinopteri; order Salmoniformes; family Salmonidae; genus Oncorhynchus; species Oncorhynchus keta. The sequence continues at coordinate 10,109 of NW_026282656.1, forward strand.
ACAGGATGGAAATAGAACTGGATTTAATGGGGATGGGAATAGAACTAGATAGAACAGGATGGGAATAGAACTGGATTTAATGGGGATGGGAATAGAACTAGATAGAATAGAACTAGATAGAACAGGATGGGAATAGAACTAGCTAGAACAAGATGGGAATAGAACTAGCTAGAACAGGATGGGAATAGAACTAGCTACAACAGGATGGGAATAGAACTGGATTTAATGGGGATGGGAATAGAACTAGATAGAACAGGATGGGAATAGAACGAGATAGAACAGGATGGGAATAGAACTAGATAGAACAGGATGTGAATAGAACTAGCTATAACAGGATGGGAATAGAAGTGGATTCAATGGAGATGGAAATAGAACTGGATTTAATGGGGATGGGAATAGAACTAGATAGAACAGGATGGATTTAATGGGGATGGGAATAGAACTAGATAGAACAGGATGGGAATAGAACTGGATTTAATGGGGATGGGAATGGAACTGGATTTAATGTGGATGGGAATAGAACTAGATAGAACAGGATGGGAATAGAACTAGCTAGAACAAGATGGGAATAGAACTAGATAGAACAGGATCGGAATAGAACTAGCTAGAACAGGATGGGAATAGAACTGGATTTAATGGGGATGGGAATAGAACTAGCTAGAACAAGATGGGAATAGAACTAGCTCGAACAGGATGGGAATAGAACTAGCTAGAACAGGATGGGAATAGAACTGGATTTAATGGGGATGGGAATAGAACTAGATAGAACAGGATGGGAATATAACTAGATAGAACAGGATGGGAATAGAACTAGCTAGAACAAGATGGGAATAGAACTAGCTAGAACAGGATGGGAATAGAACTAGCTACAACAGGATGGAAATAGAACTGGATTTAATGGGGATGGGAATAGAACTAGATAGAACAGGATGGGAATAGAACTGGATTTAATGGGGATGGGAATAGAACTAGCTAGAACAGGATGGGAATAGAACTGGATTTAATGGGGATGGGAATAGAACTAGATAGAACAGGATGGGAATAGAACGAGATAGAACAGGATGTGAATAGAACTAGCTATAACAGGATGGGAATAGAAGTGGATTCAATGGAGATGGAAATAGAACTAGATTTAATGGGGATGGGAATAGAACTAGATAGAACAGGATGGGAATAGAACTAGATAGAACAGGATGGGAATAGAACTAGATAGAACAGGATGGGAATAGAACTAGATAGAACAGGATGGGAATAGAAGTGGATTTAATGGAGAATGGAAATAGAACTGGATTTAATGGGGATGGGAATAGAACTAGATAGAACGGGGTGGGAATAGAACTAGATAGAACAGGATGGGAATAGAACTAGATCGAACAGGATGGGAATAGAACTAGATAGAACAGGATGGGAATAGAACTAGATAGAACAGGAAGGGAATAGAACTAGATAGAACAGGATGGGAATAGAACTAGATAGAACAGGATGGGAATAGAACTAGATAGAACAGGATGGGAATATAACTGAATTCAATGGAGATGGGAATAGAACTTGATAGAACAGGATGGGAATAGAACTAGATAGAACAGGATGGGAATAGAACTGGATAGAACAGGATGGGAATAGAACTGAATTCAATGGAGATGGGAATAGAACTTGATAGAACAGGATGGGAATAGAACTAGATCGAACAGGATGGGAATAGAACTAGATAGAACAGGATGGGAATAGAACTAGATAGAACAGGATGGGAATAGAACTAGATAGAACAGGATGGGAATAGAACTAGATAGAACAGGATGGGAATAGAACTAGATAGAACAGGATGGGAATAGAACTAGATAGAACAGGATGGGAATAGAACTAGATAGAACAGGATGGGAATAGAACTAGATAGAACAGGATGGGAATAGAACTAGATAGAACAGGATGGGAATAGAACTGAATTTAATGGGGATGGGAATGGAACTAGATAGAACGGGATGGGAATAGAACTAGATAGAACAGGATGGGAATAGAACTAGATAGAACAGGATGGGAATAGAACTAGATAGAACAGGATGGGAATATAACTAGATCGAACAGGATGGGAATATAACTGGATTTAATGGAGATGGGAATAGAACTTGATAGAACAGGATGGGAATAGAACTGGATTTAATGGGGATGGGAATAGAACTGGATTTAATGGGGATGGGAATAGAACTAGATAGAACAGGATGGGAATGGAACTGGATTTAATGGGGATGGGAATAGAACTAGATAGAACAGGATGGGAATGGAACTGGATTTAATGGGGATGGGAATAGAACTAGATAGAACAGGATGGGAATAGAACTGGATTTAATGGGGATGGGAATAGAACTGGATTTAATGGGGATGGGAATAGAACTAGATAGAACAGGATGGGAATAGAACTGGATTTAATGGGGATGGGAATAGAACTAGCTAGAACAGGATGGCAATAGAACTGGATTTAATGGGGATGGGAATAGAACTAGATAGAACAGGATGGGAATAGAACTGGATTTAATGGGGATGGGAATAGAACTAGCTAGAACTGGATTTAATGGGGATGGGAATAGAACTAGATAGAACAGGATGGGAATAGAACTGGATTTAATGGGGATGGGAATAGAACTAGATAGAACAGGATGGGAATAGAACTGGATTTAATGGGGATGGGAATAGAACTAGATAGAACAGGATGGGAATAGAACTGGATTTAATGGGGATGGGAATAGAACTAGCTAGAACAGGATGGCAATAGAACTGGATTTAATGGGGATGGGAATAGAACTAGCTAGAACAGGATGGGAATAGAAGTGGATTTAATGGAGATGGAAATAGAACTGGATTTAATGGGGATGGGAATAGAACTAGATAGAACAGGATGGAAACAGAACTGGATTTAATGGGGATGGGAATAGAACGAGATAGAACAGGATGGGAATAGAACTAGCTAGAACAGGATGGGAATAGAAGTGGATTTAATGGGATGGAAATAGAACTGGATTGAATGGGGATGGGAATAGAACTAGATAGAACAGGATGGGAATAGAACTGGATTTAATGGGGATGGGAATAGAACGAGATAGAACAGGATGGGAATAGAACAGCTAGAACAGGATGGGAATAGAAGTGGATTTAATGGGATGGAAATAGAACTGGATTGAATGGGGATGGGAATAGAACTAGATAGAACAGGATGGGAATAGAACTGGATTTAATGGGGATGGGAATAGAACTAGATAGAACAGGATGGAAATAGAACTGGATTTAATGGGGATGGGAATAGAACGAGATAGAACAGGATGGGAATAGAACTAGATAGAACAGGATGGGAATAGAACTAGATAGAACAGGATGGGAATAGAACTACCTAGAACAGGATGGGAATAGAAGTGGATTTAATGGGATGGAAATAGAACTGGATTTAATGGGGATGGGAATAGAACTAGATAGAACAGGATGGGAATAGAACTGGATTTAATGGGGATGGGAATGGAACTGGATTTAATGTGGATGGGAATAGAACTAGATAGAACAGGATGGGAATAGAACTAGCTAGAACAGGATGGGAATAGAACTGGATTTAATGGGGATGGGAATAGAACTAGCTAGAACAGGATGGGAATAGAACTAGCTAGAACAGGATGGGAATAGAACTGGATTTAATGGGGATGGGAATAGAACTAGATAGAACAGGATGGGAATAGAACTAGATAGAACAGGATGGGAATAGAACTAGCTAGAACAAGATGGGAATAGAACTAGCTAGAACAGGATGGGAATAGAACTAGCTACAACAGGATGGAAATAGAACTGGATTTAATGGGGATGGGAATAGAACTAGATAGAACAGGATGGGAATAGAACGAGATAGAACAGGTTGGGAATAGAACTAGATAGAACAGGATGTGAATAGAACTAGCTATAACAGGATGGGAATAGAAGTGGATTCAATGGAGATGGAAATAGAACTGGATTTAATGGGGATGGGAATAGAACTAGATAGAACAGGATGGAAATAGAACTGGATTTAATGGGGATGGGAATAGAACTAGATAGAACAGGATGGGAATAGAACTAGATTTAGAACAGGATGGGAATAGAACTGGATTTAATGGGGATGGGAATAGAACTAGATAGAACAGGATGGGAATAGAACTGGGGAGAATAGAACAGGATGGGAATAGAACTAGCTAGAACAGGATGGGAATAGAACTGGATTTAATGGGGATGGGAATAGAACTAGATAGAACAGGATGGGAATAGAACTAGATAGAACAGGATGGGAATAGAACTAGCTAGAACAAGATGGGAATAGAACTAGATAGAACAGGATGGGAATAGAACTAGCTAGAACAGGATGGAAATAGAACTGGATTTAATGGGGATGGGAATAGAACTAGATAGAACAAGATGGGAATAGAACTAGATTTAATGGGGATGGGAATAGAACTAGCTAGAACAGGATGGGAATAGAACTGGATTTAATGGGGATGGGAATAGAACTAGATAGAACAGGATGGGAATAGAACGAGATAGAACAGGATGGGGAATAGAACTAGAACTAGCTAGAACAGGATGGGAATAGAACTGGATTCAATGGGATGGAAATAGAACTGGATTTAATGGGGATGGGAATAGAACTAGATAGAACAGGATGGAAATAGAACTGGATTTAATGGGGATGGGAATATAACTAGATAGAATGGGATGGGAATAGAACTAGATAGAACAGGATGGGAATAGAACTAGATAGAACAGGATGGGAATAGAACTAGATAGAATGGGATGGGAATAGAACTGGATTTAATGGGGATGGAAATAGAACTAGATAGAATGGGGATGGGAATAGAACTAGATAGAACAGGATGGGAATAGAACTAGATAGAACAGGATGGGAATAGAACTAGATAGAACAGGATGGGAATAGAACTAGATCGAACAGGATGGGAATAGAACTAGATAGAACAGGATGGGAATAGAACTAGATAGAACAGGAAGGGAATAGAACTAGATAGAACAGGATGGGAATAGAACTAGATAGAACAGGATGGGAATAGAACTAGATAGAACAGGATGGGAATATAACTGAATTCAATGGAGATGGGAATAGAACTTGATAGAACAGGATGGGAATAGAACTAGATAGAACAGGATGGGAATAGAACTGGATAGAACAGGATGGGAATAGAACTGAATTCAATGGAGATGGGAATAGAACTTGATAGAACAGGATGGGAATAGAACTAGATAGAACAGGATGGGAATAGAACTAGATAGAACAGGATGGGAATAGAACTAGATAGAACAGGATGAGAATAGAACTAGATAGAACAGGATGGGAATAGAACTAGATAGAACAGGATGGGAATAGAACTAGATAGAACAGGATGGGAATAGAACTAGATAGAACAGGATGGGAATAGAACTAGATAGAACAGGATGGGAATAGAACTAGATAGAACAGGATGGGAATAGAACTGAATTTAATGGGGATGGGAATGGAACTAGATAGAACGGGATGGGAATAGAACTAGATAGAACAGGATGGGAATAGAACTAGATAGAACAGGATGTGAATAGAACTAGATAGAACAGGATGGGAATATAACTAGATCGAACAGGATGGGAATATAACTGGATTTAATGGAGATGGGAATAGAACTTGATATAACAGGATGGGAATAGAACTGGATTTAATGGGGATGGGAATAGAACTGGATTTAATGGGGATGGGAATAGAACTAGATAGAACAGGATGGGAATGGAACTGGATTTAATGGGGATGGGAATAGAACTAGATAGAACAGGATGGGAATGGAACTGGATTTAATGGGGATGGGAATAGAAATTTAATGGGGATGGGAATAGATAGAACAGGATGGGAATAGAACTGGATTTAATAGAACTAGGGGATGGGAATAGAACTGGATTTAATGGGGATGGGAATAGAACTAGATAGAACAGGATGGGAATGGAACTGGATTTAATGGGGATGGGAATAGAACTAGATAGAACAAGATGGGAATAGAACTAGATCGAACAGGATGGGAATAGAACTAGATAGAACAGGATGGGAATAGAACTAGATAGAACAGGAAGGGAATAGAACAGGATGGGAAAGAACTAGATAGAACAGGATGGGAATAGAACTAGATAGAACAGGATAGAACAGGGGAATAGAACTAGATAGAACAGGATGGGAATAGAACTAGATAGAACAGGATGGGAATATAACTGAATTCAATGGAGATGGGAATAGAACTTGATAGAACAGGATGGGAATAGAACTAGATAGAACAGGATGGGAATAGAACTGGATAGAACAGGATGGGAATAGAACTGAATTCAATGGAGATGGGAATAGAACTTGATAGAACAGGATGGGAATAGAACTAGATCGAACAGGATGGGAATAGAACTAGATAGAACAGGATGGGAATAGAACTAGATAGAACAGGATGAGAATAGAACTAGATAGAACAGGATGGGAATAGAACTAGATAGAACAGGATGGGAATAGAACTAGATAGAACAGGATGGGAATAGAACTAGATAGAACAGGATGGGAATAGAACTAGATAGAACAGGATGGGAATAGAACTGGATAGAACAGGATGGGAATAGAACTGAATTCAATGGAGAAGGGAATAGAACTTGATAGAACAGGATGGGAATAGAACTAGATCGAACAGGATGGGAATAGAACTAGATAGAACAGGATGGGAATAGAACTAGATAGAACAGGATGAGAATAGAACTAGATAGAACAGGATGGGAATAGAACTAGATAGAACAGGATGGGAATAGAACTAGATAGAACAGGATGGGAATAGAACTAGATAGAACAGGATGGGAATAGAACTAGATAGAACAGGATGGGAATAGAACTAGATAGAACAGGATGGGAATAGAACTGAATTTAATGGGGATGGGAATGGAACTAGATAGAACAGGATGGGAATAGAACTAGATAGAACAGGATGGGAATAGAACTGGATAGAACAGGATGGGAATAGAACTGAATTCAATGGAGATGGGAATAGAACTTGATAGAACAGGATGGGAATAGAACTAGATCGAACAGGATGGGAATAGAACTAGATAGAACAGGATGGGAATAGAACTAGATAGAACAGGATGAGAATAGAACTAGATAGAACAGGATGGGAATAGAACTAGATAGAACAGGATGGGAATAGAACTAGATAGAACAGGATGGGAATAGAACTAGATAGAACAGGATGGGAATAGAACTAGATAGAACAGGATGGGAATAGAACTAGATAGAACAGGATGGGAATAGAACTGAATTTAATGGGGATGGGAATGGAACTAGATAGAACGGGATGGGAATAGAACTAGATAGAACAGGATGGGAATAGAACTAGATAGAACAGGATGGGAATAGAACTAGATAGAACAGGATGGGAATATAACTAGATCGAACAGGATGGGAATATAACTGGATTTAATGGAGATGGGAATAGAACTTGATAGAACAGGATGGGAATAGAACTGGATTTAATGGGGATGGGAATAGAACTGGATTTAATGGGGATGGGAATAGAACTAGATAGAACAGGATGGGAATGGAACTGGATTTAATGGGGATGGGAATAGAACTAGATAGAACAGGATGGGAATAGAACTGGATTTAATGGGGATGGGAATAGAACTGGATTTAATGGGGATGGGAATAGAACTGGATTTAATGGGGATGGGAATAGAACTAGATAGAACAGGATGGGAATAGAACTGGATTTAATGGGGATGGGAATAGAACTGGATTTAATGGGGATGGGAATAGAACTAGATAGAACAGGATGGGAATGGAACTGGATTTAATGGGGATGGGAATAGAACTAGATAGAACAAGATGGGAATGGAACTGGATTTAATGGGGATGGGAATAGAACTAGATAGAACAGGATGGGAATAGAACTGGATTTAATGGGGATGGGAATAGAACTAGATAGAACAAGATGGGAATAGAACTGGATTTAATGGGGTGGGAATAGACCTGGATTTAATGGGGATGGGAATAGACCTGGATTTACTGGGGATGGGAATAGACCTGGATTTAATGGGAGTGGGAATTGACCTGGATTTAATGGGAGTGGGATTAGAACTGGATTTAATGGGAGTGGGAATAGAACTGGATTTAATGGGGATGGGAATAGACCTGGATTTAATGGGGATGGGAATAGAACTAGATAGAACAGGATGGGAATAGACCTGGATTTAATGGGGGTGGGAATAGACCTGGATTTAATGGGGATGGGAATAGACCTGGATTTACTGGGGATGGGAATAGACCTGGATTTAATGGGGTGGGAATTGACCTGGATTTAATGGAGTGGGAATAGACCTGGATTTAATGGGAGTGGGAATAGAACTGGATTTAATGGGGGTGGGAAAAGAACTAGTGTTGTAAAGTGGTCCACTTATTTCTGTTGGTGCTTTGAGGGCTGCAGCACAAAGTACGACGTGGGGCTGAAATATCCCACATAAAAAATACCACTCTTTACTTTAGAATACTACAGTACTTACTATATAATGATGAATTAAACAGGGGGCTTCCCATCACAGTGCTAAGGCTCCACTAGTATTTTTGTTCACAAACGGCCATGACCGGGAGCCCCACAAGGCGGCAAACAATTGGCCAAACACATTCGGGGAGGGTTTCATCGCGCGGCTCCTCTAGCCACTACTCTCCCCTTCTACACTCCCCTTCTACTCTCTCCCTCTCCCCTCCTCCTCTCCTCTCTCCTCTCCCTCCACTCCCTCCCTCCTCCACTCCCTCCACTCCACTCCACTCCCACTACTCTCCCATCCTCTCCTCTCCACTCCACTCCTCTCCACTCCTCTCCACTACTCTCCTGTCCTCTCTGCTACTCTCCTCTCCTCTCCCCTCCTCTCCTCTCCACTACTCTCTTCTCCTCTCCACTCCCCTCCACTACTCTATCCTCCTCTCTGCTACTCTCCTCTCCTCTTCACTCCTCTCCACTCCTCTCCTCTTCTCTCCACTCCTCTCCACTACCTCTCCCCTCCTCTCCACTCCTCTCATCTCCACTACTCTCCCCTCCTCTCCACTACTCTCCCTCCTCTCCACTCCTCTCCACTACTCTCCTCTTCACTCCTCTCCCCTCCGCTCCACTCCTCTCCACTACTCTCTTCTCCACTACTCTACTCTCCACTACTCTACTCTCCTCTACTCTACTCTCCTCTACTCTACTCTCCTCTACACTCCTCTCCAATACTCTCCTCTACTCTTCACTCCTCTCCACTACTCTCCTCTTCACTCCTCTCCTCTCCACACCTCTCCTCTCCACTTTTCTCCTCTCCTCCCCACTCCACTCCTCTCCTCACCTCTTCATTCCCACACACACACACACACACACACACACACACACACACACACACACACACACACACACACACACACACACACACACACACACACACACACACACACACACACACACACACACACACACACACACACACACACACACATGGATTCTTATGGATTGTAGTATACTGTAGAAGTGTAGGATTTCTCCGCCAGGAAGAAAACTGTGTCCCTCCACTTGATGAGGCCAGGCTGTGTGAGGAGGCGGTGGAGCCAGAGGCTCAGAGCGCTAGAGGACAACCTCTGTCCTCAACATGGATCAGAGAGGAGGCTGAGAGAAGGAAAGGGCTCACCTCTGGAGAAACATCACCCTCAGCAGAGTACAAAGACACACAGACACACAGACAGAGACAGACAGACAGACAGACAGACAGACAGACAGACAGACAGACAGACAGACAGACAGACAGACAGACAGACAGACAGACAGACAGACAGACAGACAGACAGACAGAGCGTCATGTGCCCGCTCCTCTACTCTTCGGTACTTCTGATTGGCTGGCTAGACTCCACATTGTCTGTCTCCTCACCATGCCTTCTCCTTATGGGAAAATCTTTCCCTCCTCCTCTTCTTCTTTCTCTTCCTCCTCTTTCTCCTCCCTCCCTCCAACCTCCTCCTCATCTTCCTCCTCATCTAACCTAGCTCTCAGTCTCGCCATGAATCTTTCTAACGGACCAGCTCCCTCCTACCTCCTCTTCCTCCTCTTCCTCACCTTCCTCCTCATCTTCCTCTTCCTCCTTTTCTTACCCAACTCTCAGTCTCCTTATGTCTCATCCTTATGGACTTATTCCTCCTCCTCATCCTACCTCTACCATCCTCCTCTTCCACATCCCCATTCATCCCCTTCAATCCCCAAATTGAAGCTCTTTACCTCGAGGGCATGATTAAGACGACATAATAGAATAAAAGATACACCTCCAATTGACTCAAATTACGTAAATTAGCCTATCAGAAGCTTCTAAAGTCATGACATTATTTTCTGGAATTTTCCAAGCTGTTTAAAGGCACAGTCAACTTAGTGTATGTAAACTTCTGACCCACTGGAATTGTGATACAGTGAATTATAATTGAAATAATCTGTCTAAACAATTGTTGGAAAAATTACTTGTGTCATGCACAAAGTAGTTGTCCTAACTGACTTGCCAAAACTATAGTTTGTTAACAAGAATTTTGTGGTGTGGTTGAAAAACAAGTTTTAATGACGCCAACCTAAGTGTATGTAAACTTCTGACTTGAACTGTATACGCACACACACGCGCACACACACACACATTCATCACGCTTGGCCTTCACAGCCGGGCGAACAACAGGCCTGAACCTCTAAACAGTCTTTCACACTTCAAACAGGGCTGAACCTCTAAACAGTCTTTCACACTTCAAACAGGGCTGAACCTCTAAACAGTCTTTCACACTTCAAACAGGGCTGAACCTCTAAACAGTCTTTCACACTTCAAACAGGGCTGAACCTCTAAACAGTCTTTCACACTTCAAACCAAGTTACTAGACAGGGCTGAACCTCTAAACAGTCTTTCACACTTCACACCAAGTCACCAAACAGGGCTGAACCTCTAAACAGTCTTTCACACTTCAAACAGGGCTGAACCTCTAAACAGTCTTTCACACTTCAAACCAAGTTACTAGACAGGGCTGAACCTCTAAACAGTCTTTCACACTTCAAACCAAGTTACTAGACAGGGCTGAACCTCTAAACAGTCTTTCACACTTCAAACAGGGCTGAACCTCTAAACAGTCTTTCACACTTCAAACAGGGCTGAACCTCTAAACAGTCTTTCACACTTCAAACCAAGTTACTAGACAGGGCTGAACCTCTAAACAGTCTTTCACACTTCAAACCAAGTTACTAGACAGGGCTGAACCTCTAAACAGTCTTTCACACTTCAAACCAGGTTACTAGACAGGGCTGAAGCTCTAAACAGTCTTTCACACTTCAAACCACCACACACTCTACCAACCAACCCCAGACAGTTCAGTTCAAAGAGTCTCTCAGAATTAGGCCACTGCATTAGCATAACTTACTTTTTGGGGAGGAGGCAAGGGAGGAGAAGGGAGAGGGAGACATTTTGAGAAAGTAGAAAACTGTGAACAAGGTTGGTGTAGAGAAGAAGAGAGGGAGGAGATAGTACAACAGTAACCTTAAAGCCGGATGGAGGAGAAGAATAGAGGATGATTCCTCATACAGATGAGGAACAGTTGGACATTAAATTCCAGGTAGCCTAGTGGTTCGAGTATAAGGGGGGTAGCCTAGTGGTTCGAGTGTAGGGGGGGTAGCCTAGTGGTTCGAGTGTAGGGGGGGTAGCCTAGTGGTTAGAGTGTAGGGGGGGTAGCCTAGTGGTTAGAGTGTAGGGGGGGTAGCCTAGTGGTTAGAGTATAAGGGGGGTAGCCTAGTGGTTAGAGTATAAGGGGGGTAGCCTAGTGGTTAGAGTGTAAGGGGGTAGCCTAGTGGTTAGAGTGTAAGGGGGTAGCCTAGTGGTTAGAGTATAAGGGGGTAGCCTAGTGGTTAGAGTGTAAAGGGGGTAGCCTAGTGGTTAGAGTGTAGGGGGGTTGCCTAGTGGTTAGAGTGTAAGGGGTGTGGCCTACTGGTTAGAGTGTAAGGGGGTAGCCTAGTGGTTAGAGTGTAGGGGCGCCAGGTAGCCTAGTGGTTAGAGTGTAGGGGGGGCGCCAGGTAGCCTAGTGGTTAGAGTGTAGGGGGTAGCCTAGTGGTTAGAGTGTAGGGGGTAGCCTAGTGGTTAGAGTGTAGGGGCGGCAGGTAGCCTAGTGGTTAGAGTGTAGGGGGTAGCCTAGTGGTTAGAGTCTAGGGGGGAGGTAGCCTAGTGGTTAGAGTGTAGGGGGAGCAGGGAGTCTAGTGGTTAGAGCATTGGACTAGTAACCAAAAGGTTGCAAGTTCGAATCCCTGAGCTGACAAGGTAAAAATCTGTCGTTCTGCCCCTGAACAGGCAGTTAACCCACTGTTCCTAGGCCACCATTGTAAATAAATGTGTTCCCAACTGACCTGCCAAGATAAATTAATGTTAATAAATAAAAGAGAGAGAGATCGATCATTCTGGAATATCGGAGGTCATTGGCCTAAGTATCAGGAACCTGTACTTCACCAAATAAATTGGAAATACAGACATTGTCATCCTACAAGAAACATGGTACAGAGGAAATGGACCCACTGGTTGCCCTCTAGCTGGTAGTCCCATCTACCACACTACCAGGTGGGTGGTATAGAGGAGATGGACCCACTGGTTGCCCTCTAGGTTACAGAGAGCTGGTAGTCCCATCCACCAAACTACCAGGTGGGTGGTATAGAGGAGATGGACCCACTGGTTGCCCTCTAGATTACAGAGAGCTGGTAGTCCCATCCACCAGACTACCAGGTGGGTGGTATAGAGGAGATGGACCCACTGGTTGCCCTCTAGGTTACAGAGAGCTGGTAGTCCCATCGACCAAACTACCAGGTGGGTGGTATAGAGGAGATGGACCCACTGGTTGCCCTCTAGGTTACAGAGAGCTGGTAGTCCCATCCACCACACTACCAGGTACACTACCAGGTGGGTGGTATAGAGGAGACGGACCCACTGGTTGCCCCCTAGGTTACAGAGAGCTGGTAGTCCCATCCACCACACTACCAGGTGGGTGGTATAGAGGAGACAAACCCACTGGTTGCCCTCTAGGTTACAGAGAGCTGGTAGTCCCATCCACCACACTACCAGGTATAGAGGAGACGGACCTACTGGTTGCCCTCGAGGTTACAGAGAGCTGGTAGTCCCATCCACCATACTACCAGGTGGGTGGTATAGAGGAGACGGACCCACTGGTTACCCTCTAGGTTACAGAGAGCTGGTAGTCCCATCTACCAGGAACATTTTACATTTGGCTAGAAATTCAAAAGGAAATGATCTTGGTTTCTCCTATAGAGCTCCATTTTTATGGAACGGTCTGCCTACCCATGTCAGAGAAGCAAACTCGGTCTCAACCTTTAAGTCTTTACTGAAGACTCATCTCTTCAGTGGGTCATATGATTGAGTGTAGTCTGGCCCAGGAGTGGGAGGGTGAACGGAAAGGCTCTGGAGCAACGAACCGCCCTTGCTGTCTCTGCCTGGCCGGTTCCCCTCTCTCCACTGGGATTCTCTGCCTCTGACCCTATTACAGGGGCTGAGTCACTGGCTTACTGGGGCTCTCTCATGCCGTCCCTGCAGGGGGTGCGTCACCTGAGTGGGTTGATTCACTGTTGTGGTCATCCTGTCTGGGTTGCCCCCCACTTGGGCTGTGCCGTGGCGGAGATCTTTGTGGGCTATACTCAGCCTTGTCTCAGGATGGTAAGTTGGTGGTTGAAGATATCCCTCTAGTGGTGTGGGGGCTGTGCTTTGGCAAAGTGGGTGGGGTTATATCCTTCCTGTTTGGCCCTGTCCGGGGTGTCCTCGGATGGGGCCACAGTGTCTCCTGTCCCCTCCTGTCTCAGCCTCCAGTATTTATGCTGCAGTAGTTTGTGTCGGGGGGCTAGGGTCAGTTTGTTATATCTGGAGTACCCCTCCTGTCCTAATTCGGTGTCCTGTGTGAATATAAGTGTGCGTTCTCTAATTCTCTCCTTCTTTCTTTCTCTCTCTCGGAGGACCTGAGCCCTAGGACCATGCCCCAGGACTACCTGACATGATGACTCCTTGCTGTCCCCAGTCCACCTGGCCATGCTGCTGCTCCAGTTTCAACTGACCTGAGCCCTAGGACCGTGCCCCAGGACTACCTGACATGATGACTCCTTGCTGTCCCTAGTCCACCTGGCCATGCTGCTGCTCCAGTTTCAACTGTTCTGCCTTGTTATTATTCGACCATGCTGGTCATTTATGAACATTTTAACATCTTGGCCATGTTCTGTTATAATCTCCACCCGGCACAGCCAGAAGAGGACTGGCCACCCCACATAGCCTGGTTCCTCTCTAGGTTTCTTCCTAGGTTTTGGCCTTTCTAGGGAGTTTTTCCTAGCCACCGTGCTTCTACACCTGCAATGCTTGCTGTTTGGGGTTTTAGGCTGGGTTTCTGTACAGCACTTTGAGATATCAGCTGATGTACGAAGGGCTATATAAATACATTTGATTTGATTTGATTTGATTTGATCTTAACAGAGAAAAATGTCCTCCTGTGTGTTACCTATATCCACCCACTAGAATCCCCATATTTTAATGAAGACAGCTTCTCCATCCTGGAGGGGGAAATCAATCATTTACAGGCCCAGGGACATGTACTAGTCTGTGGCGACCTAAATACCAGAACTGGACAAGAACCTGACACGCTCAGCACACAAGGGAACAAACAACTACCTGGATGACAGCGTTCCCTCCCCCATATGCCCCCCTACAGTCTAACAGAGCAATACAATCAGCTTCCCTATCAAATCTAAACATGAACAACAATGACAAATGGTTTGATGAAGAATGCAAAAACCTATGAAAGAAACTGAGAAAGCTGTCCAACCAAAAACGTAGAGACCCATAGAACCTGAGTCTACGCCTTCACTATGGTGAATCACTAACACAATACCGAAATACACTACGGAAAAAGAAGGAACAGCAGGTCAGAAATCCGCTCAATGTAATAGAAGAATCCATAGACTCTAACCACTTCTGGGAAAATTGGAAAACACTAAACAAACAACAACACGAAGAGTTATCTATCCAAAATGGAGATATATGGGTAAACCACTTTTACAATGTTTTGGGCCCTATAACAAAGAATAAGAGTAAAAACATATGATCAAATACAAATCTTAGAATCAACTATTAAAGACTACCAGAACCCACTGGATTCTCAAATTACATTGAATGAGCAACAAGACAAAATAAAAACCCTCCAACCCAAAAAGGCCTGTGGTGTTGATGGTATCCTCAATGAAATGATGAAATATACAGACAACAAATTCCAATTGGCTATACTAAAACTCTTTAACATCATCCTTAGCTCTGGCATATTTCCCAATATTTGGAACCAAGGACTGATCACCCCAATCCACAAAGTGGAGACAAATTTGACCCCAATAACTACGCGTCAACAGTAACCTAGGGAAAATCCTCTGCATTATCATTAACAGCAGACTCGTACATTTTCTCAGTGAAAACAATGTACCTGAGCAAATGTCAAATGGGCTTTTTACCAAATTACCGTACGATATACAACGTATTCACCCTGCACACAAACCAAAACAAAGGCAATGTCTTCTCATGCTTTGTTGATTTCAAAAAAACTTTCGACTCAATTTGGCATGAGGGTCTGCTATACAAATTGATGGAAAGTGGTGTTGGGGTAAAACATACGACATTATAAAATCCATGTACACAAACAACAAGTGTCCGGTTAAAATTGGCAAAAAAACACAGATTTCTTCCCACAGGGCCGTGGGGTGAGACAGGGATGCAGCTTAAGCCCCACCCTCTTCAACATATATATCAACGAATTGGCGCGGGCACTAGAACAGTCCGCTGCACCCGGCCTCACCCTACTAGAATCTGAAGTCAAATGTCTACTGTTTGCTGATGATCTGGTGCTTCTGTCCCCAACTAAGGAGGGCCTACAGCAGCACCTATTTGTGGTCCAGTCACCAGGACCACAAATACAAATTCCATCTAGACACTGTTGCCCTAGATGACACAAAAAAACTATACATGCCTCGGCCTAAACATCAGCGCCACACTAAGCTGTGAACGATCTGAGAGACAAGGCAAGAAGGGCAAAAGGAACATAAAATTTGACATACCAATTAGAATACCTAGGATAGGATAAAGTAATCCTTCTCACCCCCCTTTAAAAGATTTAGATGCACTATCGTAAAGTGGCTGTTCCACTGGATGTCATAAGGTGCATGCACCAATTTGTAAGTCGCTCTGGATAAGAGCGTCTGCTAAATGACTTAAATGTAAATGTAAATGGAGCTGGCTAAAAATACTTAGAGCACATTGCCCTTTATGGTTTTGAGGTTTGGGGTCCGCTCACCAACCAAGAATTCACCAAATGGGACAAACACCAAATTGAGACTGCATGCAGAATTCTGCAAAAATATCCTCTGTGTACAACGTAAAACACCAAATAATGCATGCAGAGCAGAATTAGGCCGATACCCGCCAAAGATCAAAGTCCAGAAAACAGCGATTAAATTCTACAACCACCTAAAAGGAAGCGATTCCCAAACCTTCCATAGCAAAGCCATCACCTACAGAGAGATGAACCTGGAAAAGAGTCCCCTAAGCAAGCTGGTCCTGGGGCTCTGTTCACAAACACAAACACACCCCACAGAGCCCCAGGACAGCAACACAATTAGACCCAACCAAATCATGAGAAAAAAAACAGAGCAAACTAGAATGTTATTTAGCCCTAAACAGAGAGTACACAGTGGCAGAATACCTGTGATTGACCCAAACTTAAGGAAATATTTGACTATGTACAGACTTAGTGAGCATAACCTTTCTATTGAGAAAGGCTGCCGTAGGCAGACATGGCTCTCAAGAAAAGACAGGTTATGTGCATATGTGCACACTGCCCACAAAATGAGGTGGAAACTGAGCTGCACTTCCTAACCTCCTAGACAATGTATGACCATATTAGAGATACATATTTCACTCAGATTACACAGATCCACAAAGAATTTGAAAACAAACCCAATTTTGATAAACTTCCATATCTACTGGGTGAAATTACCACAGTGTGCCATCACAGCAGCAAGATTTGTGACCTGTTGCCACAAGAAAAGGGCAACGAATGAAGTAGAAATACCATTGTAAATACAACCCATATTTATGCTAATTTATTTTCCCTTTTGTACTTTAACTATTTGAACATGACATCTAAAATGTCTTTATTCTTTTGTGTCACTAGTGTGACATTGTGGAACTTTTGTGAGTGTTTACTGTACATTTTATATTGTTTATTTCACTTTTGGTCCTCTGCAGTTCAGTTAGTAGAACATGGTTCTCTGCAGTTCAGTTAGTAGAACATGGTTCTCTGCAGTTCAGTTAGTAGAACATGGTTCTCTGTAGTTCAGTTAGTAGAACATGGTCCTCTGTAGTTCAGTTAGTAGAACATGGTCCTCTGCAGTTCAGTTAGTAGAACATGGTCCTCTGTAGTTCAGTTAGTAGAACATGGTCCTCAGTTCAGTGAGTAGAACATGGTCCTCTGTAGTTCAGTGAGAAGAACATGGTCCTCTGTAGTTCAGTTAGTAGAACATGGTCCTCTGTAGTTCAGTTAGTAGAACATGGTCTCTGTAGTTCAGTTAGTAAAACATGGTTCTCTGTAGTTCAGTTAGTAGAACATGGTCCTCTGTAGTTCAGTTAGTAGAACATGGTTCTCTGCAGTTCAGTTAAGAACATGGTCCTCTGTAGTTCAGTTAGTAGAACATGGCGCTTGCAAAGCCAAGATAGTGGGTTCGATTCCCAGGAACACCTCCACGTAAAATGCACGCTTGACTGTAAGTCGCATTGGATAAAATCATCTGCAAACTGACTTCTATTATTTTAAGACCTCTGTTGTGCATCCACGAGCCCCGGGCTCTAAGTCATCCACGAGCCAAATGAACATGATTATCCGAGACGACCAAAGAAAGCAAGCAAGGTGAAACTAGCCCCGGGCTCTAAGTCATCCCTTTATGGTCTCAATCACGTGTCTGAACAAGTCTTAGGAACGGCAAAGAGAACCAACTGCCAGAAAATGACGTCAATAAGACCGTAATTATGGAAATGCCAATCCACTTTACCGCACCCTCAGCTGGCTATTGTGACCATGCATCTGATCAAGTCGGTCTGCAGCACTGAACCAAGAGTCAGAGAGTCAAATGGTACCCTATTGCATGCAGCACATAAGGTTTAATCAGAGCCCTATGGGCCCTGGTCAAAAGTAGTGCACTATACAGGGAATAGGAATGCCGTTTGGGATGGAGGCAGAGTCAGAGCTCATATGAAGCAGACTGAGCTATGGGGGCTATAGTGACTCATCCATCCCTATTGGCAACCACAGACCAGCCGTCACACACCGTCCCCTGCTGCTTGGCTTCCTGAACCAACACAAACACTGGCAGAACGACAGACAGCTCATCCACAGATAGCACCAACCACCCTTCAATTACTCAACACTGAGGGCTGGTACGGATGGGAAGGGGGAAGAGTGAAAGATTGAGAGAGAGAGAGAGAGAGAGAGAGAGAGAGAGAGAGAGAGAGAGAGAGAGAGAGAGAGAGAGAGAGAGAGAGAGAGAGAGAGAGAGAGACAGAGAGAGACAGAGAGAGACAGAGAGAGCGAGAGACAGAGAGAGAGAGACAGAGAAAGCAAAAGACAGAGCAACAGAGCGACAGTTACAAAGAGAGAGAATGCTTAACCAGCAACCACCCTCAAATTCCTCAACACTGAGTGCTGCTGCCCATAGAAAGAACCCAGGGAAAAGAGAGAGAGGGAGAGAACCCAGGGAAAAGAGAGAGAGGGAGGGAACCCAGGGAAAAGAGAGAACTCTGGGAAAAGAGAGAGAGGGAGAGAACCCTGGGAAAAGAGAGAACTCTCGGAAAAGAGAGAGAGGGAGAGAACCCTGGGAAAAGAGAGAGAGGGAGAGAACCCAGGGAAAAAAGACATAGACAACACTGGGAAAAGAGAGAGGGAGAGAACCCTGGGAAAAGAGAGAGGGAGAGAACCCTGGGAAAAGAGAGAGAGGGAGAGAACCCAGGGAAAAAAGACATAGACAACACTGGGAAAAGAGAGAGGGAGAGAACCCTGGGAAAAGAGAGAGGGAGAGAACACTGGGAAAAAGAGAGAGGGAGAGAACCCAGGGAAAAAAGACATAGACAACACTGGGAAAGAGAGAGGGAGAGAACCCTGGGAAAAGAGAGAGGGAGAGAACCCTGGGAAAAGAGAGAGAGGGAGAGAACCCAGGGAAAAAAGGGATAGACAACCTGGGAAAAGAGAGAGAGGGAGAGAACCCTGGGAAAAGAGAGAGAGGGAGAGAAAGGGAAAAAGAGAGAGGAGAGAACCCTGGGAAAAGAAAAGAGAGAACTCTGGGAAAAAAGAGAGGGAGAGAACACTGGGAAAAGAGAGAGAGGGAGAGAACCCAGGGAAAAAAGACATAGACAACACTGGGAAAGAGAGAGGGAGAGAACCCTGGGAAAAGAGAGAGGGAGAGAACACTGGGAAAAGAGAGAGAGGGAGAGAACCCAGGGAAAAAAGACATAGACAACACTGGGAAAAGAGAGAGAGGAGAGAACCCTGGGAAAAGAGAGAGGGAGAGAACCCTGGGAAAAGAGAGAGAGGGAGAGAACCCAGGGAAAAGAGAGAGGGAGACAACACTGGGAAAAGAGAGAGAGGGAGAGAACCCTGGGAAAAGAGAGAGGGAGAGAACCCTGGGAAAAGAGAGAGAGGGAGAGAACCTGGGAAAGAGAGAGAAGGGAGAGAACCCTGGGAAAAGAGAGAGAGGGAGAGAAAAGGGAAAAGAGAGAGAGAACCCTGGGAAAAGAGAGAGGGAGAGAACCCTGGGAAAGAGAGAGAGGGAGAGAACCCTGGGAAAAGAGAGAGGGAGAGAACCCTGGGAAAAGAGAGAGAGGGAGAGAACCCTGGGAAAAGAGAGAGAGGAGAGAACCCAGGGAAAAAGAGAGAGGAGAGAACCCTGGGAAAAGAGAGAGGAGAGAACCCTGGGAAAAGAGAGAGAGGGAGAGAACCCTGGGAAAAGAGAGAGAGGGAGAGAACCCTGGGAAAAAGAGAGAGGAGAGAACCCAGGGAAAAAAGAGAGAGGAGAGAACCCTGGGAAAAAGAGGGGAGAGAGGGAGAGAACTCTGGGAAAAGAGAGAGAGCGAGAGAACCCTGGGAAAAGAGAGAGGGAGAGAACCCTGGGAAAAGAGAGGGAGAGGGAGAGAACCCTGAGAAAAGAGAGGGAGAGGGAGAGAACCCTGGAAAAAGAGACATTGACAACACTGGGAAGAGAGAGAGAGAGAGAGAGAGAACCCTGGGATAAGAGAGAGGGAGAGAACCCTGAGAAAAGAGAGGGAGAGAGAGAGAACCCTGGGAAGTGAGAGAGAGAACCTGGGAAAAGAGAGGGAGAGGGAGAGAACCCTGGAAAAAGAGAGGGAGAGGGAGAGAACCATGAGAAAAGAGAGGGAGAGGGAGAGAACCCTGGAAAAAGAGACATTGACAACACTGGGAAAGAGAGAGAGAGAGAGAGAGAGAGAGAGAGAGAGAGAGAGAGAGAGAGAACCCTGGGATAAGAGAGAGGGGGAGAACCCTGAGAAAAGAGAGGGAGAGAGAGAGAACCCTGGGAAGTGAGAGAGAGAGAACCCTGGGAAAAGAGAGAGAGAGAGGGAAAAATGCAAAGCAGACACAAACAACGTCAGGCCCATGTGGAAGCAGGGGTTCTCTGAGCAGTGGAGTGGAACAACCTGGACAGATTACAGAACAGAGCGAAAGGAAGGGAGAGCAAGGAGAGATGGTGTTATGGAGCAATAAGAGCCTCTTGGCAGTCAATAAAAACAAACACTTTGGAAACAACATCTTTAACTCTCTGGTGTTGGTGTTTTTATTGCCTTTTGAGCAGGTACAGTATGAAGGGCAGGTCATTAGGGTATGAAGGGCAGGTCATTAGGGTATGAAGGGCAGGTCATTAGGGTATGAAGGGCAGGTCATTAGGGTATGAAGGGCAGGTCATTAGGGTATGAAGGGCAGGTCATTAGGGTATGAAGGGCAGGTCATTAGGGTATGAAGGGCAGGTCATTAGGATATGAAGGGCAGGTCATTAGGGTATGAAGGGCAGGTCATTAGGGTATGAAGGGCAGGTCATTAGGGTATGAAGGGCAGGTCATTCGGGTATGAAGGTCAGGTCATTAGGGTATGAAGGGCTGGTCATTACGGTATGAAGGGCAGGTCATTAGGGTATGAAGAGCAGGTCATTAGGGTATGAAGGGCAGGTCATTAGGGTATGAAGGGCTGGTCATTAGGGTATGAAGAGCAGGTCATTAGGGTATGAAGGGCAGGTCATTAGGGTATGAAGGGCAGGTCATTAGGATATGGAGGGCAGGTCATAGGGGTATGGAGGGCGAGGAAGAGACAGACAGAGAGAGAGAGATGATAGCAACAGAATTAGACCCAGCCAAATAATGAGAAAACAAGAACCAAATCAAATCAAATGTATTTATAAAGCCCTTCTTACATCAGCTGATATCTCAGAGTGCTGTACAGAAACCCAGCCTAAAACCCCAAACAGCAAGCAATGCAGGTGTAGAAGCACAGTGGCTAAGGAGAAACTCCCTAGAAATGCCAGAAACCTAGAGAGGAACCAGGCTATGAGGGGTGGCCAGTCCTCTTCTGGCTGTGCCGGGTGGAGATTAGAAACCTAGAAAGGAACCAGGCTATGAGGGGTGGCCAGTCCTCTCCTGGCTGTGCCGGGTAGAGATTATAACAGAACATGGCCAAGATGTTCAAATGTTCATAAATGACCAGCATGGTCAAATAAGAATAATAAGATGTATTACTTGATACACTGGAAAGAATTAACAACAAAAACAGAGCAAACTAGAATGCTATTTGGCCCTAAACAGAGAGTACACAGTGGCAGAATACCTGACCACTGTGACTGGCCCTAAACAGAGAGAACACAGTGGCAGAATACCTGACCACTGTGACTGGCCCTAAACAGAGAGTACACAGTGGCAGAATACCTGACTACTGTGACTGACCCTAAACAGAGAGTACACAGTGACAGAATACCTGACTACTGTGACTGACCCTAAACAGAGAGTACACAGTGGCAGACTACCAGACCACTGTGACTGACCCAAACTTAAGGAAAGCTTTGACTATGTACAGAGTCAGTGAGCATAGCCTTGCTATTGAGAAAGTATTAAAGTCCGCCGTAGGCAGACCTGGCTCTCAAGAGAAGACAGGCTATGTGCACACTGCCCACAAAATGAGGTGGAAACTGAGCTGCACTTCCTAACCTCCTGCCCAATGTATGACCATA
>NW_026282656.1:37500-45000 GCF_023373465.1 Oncorhynchus keta
ACCACGAAAAGACTTCCACCCTGCCACAATACAGCGGGTAAACGCAAGTATTTCCCGTGACTGTGCCTCAAAACCAAATGTTTTCCTGGCCCACCACTCCACCCTGGACTTGAACAGCCTCTATGACCAGGTCCACCTCTACAAGGCAGCAGTGCCCACCTTTGCCAGGACCCTAAAGGACATCGCTCTCAAACGTATCCCCAACACTTCACACAGGAGCAACAGATCAATAGACTCTCCACCCAGACCAGCGAGACACCCTCCCAGACCTGCAGGACCCCCTGGACCTACACATAGAGGACCCACGCCAAGAGGAATTACATCCAGACCACAGTACACCCAGACACATCCACACCCCCACCCCAACCAATCAACACCCCCCACGTCAACCATGCCCACACCCCATTTAGGCCCCCTCAGATCAGACCTATGCCACTCCTGCCCACCCCATGCACCCCACCCCCGCAAAGAGGGCCTCAACATGGAAGCCACACATACGCCCAGGTAGTGAGCGGGCAAACAGTCCCAACCCCCACTCTCACACTCGCCCAAGCCAATAGCATGTACCAGATGCTCAGCAGGCTCTGCTCACACTTACTGGCCTGAGGCCAAACCACACGACCAACAACATTGGACATTCTATGGAACAAAAGCCTTCACTATATCATCCTGGAATATCCAAGGCCTGAGGTCATCTGCCTTTGGCCTAAAGAGCAGAAACCCGGACTTCACCAAAGAAATCGGTAACACAGACATTGTCATCCTGCAAGAAACCTGGTATAGAGGAGACGGACCCACTGGTTGCCCTCTAGGTTACAGAGAGCTGGTAGTCCCATCCACCAAACTACCAGGTGTGAAACAGGGAAGGGACTCAGGGGGTATGCTAATTTGGTATAGAGCAGACCTAACTCACTCCATTAAATTAATCAAAACAGGAACATTCTACATTTGGCTAGAAATTCAAAAGGAAATTATCCTAACAGAGAAAAATGTCCTCCTGTGTGCTACCTATATCCCCCCACTAGAATCCCCATATTTTAATGAAGACAGCTTCTCCATCCTGGAGGGCGAAATCAATCATTTCCAGGCCCAGGGACATGTACTAGTCTGTGGCGACCTAAATGCCAGAACCGGACAAGAACCTGACACCCTCAGCACACAGGGGGACAAACATCTGCCTGGAGGTGACAGCATCCCCTCCCACATATGCCCCCCTAGGCACAACTATGACAACATAACCAACAAAAACGGGTCACAACTCCTGCAGCTCTGTCGCACGCTGGGTATGTACATAGTCAACGGTAGGCTTCGAGGGGACTCCTATGGTAGATACACCTATAGCTCATCTCTTGGCAGTAGTACTGTAGACTACTTTATCACTGACCTCAACCCAGAATCTCTCAGAGCGTTCACAGTCAGTCCACTAACACCCCTATCAGACCACAGCAAAATCACAGTCTACTTAAACAGAGCAATACTCAACCACGAGGCATCAAAGCCAAAGGAACTGAGTAACATTAAGAAATGCTATAGGTGGAAGGAATGCAGTTTGGAAACCTACCAAAAAACAATTAGGCAACAACAAATTCAATCCCTTTTAGACAATTTCCTGGGTAAAACGTTCCACTGTAATAGTGAAGGTGTAAACTTGGCAGTAGAAAATCTTAACAGTATATTTGACCTCTCAGCTTCCCTATCAAATCTAAAAATCTCAAATAGAAAACCGAAGAAAATTAACAATAATGACAAATGGTTTGATGAGGAATGCAAAAATCTAAGAAAGAAATTGAGAAACCTGTCCAACCAAAAACATAGAGACCCGGAAAACCTGAGTCTACGCCTTCACTATGGTGAATCACTAAAACAATACAGAAACACACTACGGAAAAAGAAGGAACAGCATGTCAGAAATCAGCTCAATGCAATTGAAGAATCCATAGACTCTAACCACTTCTGGGAAAATTGGAAAACACTAAACAAACAACAACACGAAGAATTATCTATCCAAAATGGAGATGTCTGGGTAAACCACTTCTCCAATCTTTTGGTTCTATAACAAAGAACAAAGAGCAAAAACATATACATGATCAACTACAGATCTTAGAATCAACTATTAAAGACTACCAGAACCCACTGGATTCTCCAATTACATTGAATGAGTTACAGGACAAAATAAAAACCCTCCAACCCAAAAAGGCCTGTGGTGTCGATGGTATCCTCAATGAAATGATCAAATATACAGACAACAAATTCCAACTGGCTATACTAAAACTCTTTAACATCATACTTAGCTCTGGCATCTTCCCCAATATTTGGAACCAAGGACTGATCACCCCAATCCACAAAAGTGGAGACAAATTTGACCCCAATAACTACCGTGGAATATGTGTCAACAGTAACCTTGGGAAAATCCTCTGCATTATTATTAACAGCAGACTCGTACATTTCCTCAATGAAAACAATGTACTGAGCAAATGTCAAATTGGCTTTTTACCAAATTACCGTACAACAGACCATGTATTCACCCTGCACACCTTAATTGACAACCAAACAAACCAAAACAAAGGCAAAGTCTTCTCATGCTTTGTTGATTTCAAAAAAGCCTTCGACTCAATTTGGCATGAGGGTCTGCTATACAAACTGATGGAAAGTGGTGTTGGGGGTAAAACATATGACATTATAAAATCCATGTACACAAACAACAAGTGTGCGGTTAAAATTGGCAAAAACACACACATTTCTTCACACAGGGTCGTGGGGTTAGACAGGGATGCAGCTTAAGCCCCACCCTCTTCAACATATATATCAACGAACTGGCGCGGGCACTAGAAAAGTCTGCAGCACCCGGCCTCCCCTGCTAGAATCCGAAGTCAAATGTCTGCTGTTTGCTGATGATCTGGTGCTTCTGTCACCAACCAAGGAGGGCCTACAGCAGCACCTAGATCTTATGCACAGATTCTGTCAGACCTGGGCCCTGACAGTAAATCTCAGTAAGACCAAAATAATGGTGTTCCAAAAAGGTCGAGTCACCAGGACCACAAATACAAATTCCATCTCGACACTGTTGCCCTAGAGCACACAAAAAACTATACATACCTTGGCCTAAACATCAGCGCCACAGGTAACTTCCACAAAGGTGTGAACGATCTGAGAGACAAGGCAAGAAGGGCATTCTATGCCATCAAAAGAAACATAAATTTCAACATACCAATTAGGATTTGGCTAAAAATACTTGAATCAGTCATAGAGCCCATTGCCCTTTATGGTTGTGAGGTCTGGGGTCCGCTCACCAACCAAGACTTCACAAAATGGGACAAACACCAAATTGAGACTCTGCACGCAGAATTCTGCAAAAATATCCTCCGTGTACAACGTAAAACACCAAATAATGCATGCAGAGCAGAATTAGGCCGATACCCACTAATTATCAAAATCCAGAAAAGAGCCATTAAATTCTACAACCACCTAAAAGGAAGCGATTCACAAACCTTCCATAACAAAGCCATCACAAACAGAGAGATGAACCTGGAGAAGAGTCCCTAAGCAAACTGGTCCTGGGGCTCTGTTCACAAACACAAACACACCCTACAGAGCCCCAGGACAACAGCACAATTAGACCCAACCAAATCATGAGAAAACAAAAGATAATTACTTAACACATTGGAAAGAATTAACAAAAAAACAGAGCAAACTAGAATGCTATTTGGCCCTACACAGAGAGTACACAGCGGCAGAATACCTGACCACTGTGACTGACCCAAAATTAAGGAAAGCTTTGACTATGTACAGACTCAGTGAGCATAGCCTTGCTATTGAGAAAGGCCGCCGTAGGCAGACATGGCTCTCAAGAGAAGACAGGCTATGTGCTCACTGCCCACAAAATGAGGTGGAAACTGAGCTGCACTTCCTAACCTCCTGCCCAATGTATGACCATATTAGAGAGACATATTTCCCCAGATCACACAGATCCACAAAGAATTCGAAAACATATCCAATTTTGAAAAACTCCCATACCTACTGGGTGAAATTCCACAGTGTGCCATCACAGCAGCAAGATTTGTGACCTGTTGCCACGAGAAAAGGGCAACCAGTGAAGAACAAACACCATTGTAAATACAACCCATATTTATGCTTATTTATTTTATCTTGTGTCCTTTAATTATTTGTACATTGTGTATGTATATATATGTATATATATATATATATATATATATATGTATATATATATATATGTGTATGTGTATGTATATATATATATATGTATATATATATATATATATATATAATATGACATTTGTAATGTCTTTACTGTTTTGAAACTGTTGTATGTGTAATGTTTACTGTTAATTTTGTTGTTTTTCACTTTATATATTCACTTTGTATGTTGTCTACCTCACTTGCTTTGGCAATGTTAACACATGTTTCCCATGCCAATAAAGCCCTTGAATTGAATTGAATTGAGAGAGAGAGAGAGAGAGAGAGAGAGAGAGAGAGAGAGAGAGACAGAGAGAGAGAGAGAGAGAGAGAGAGAGAGAGACAGAGAGCGAGAGAGAGAGAGAGAGAGTGACAGAGAGCGAGAGCGAGAGAGACAGAGAGAGACAGATATAGAGAGAGAGACAGAGAGAGAGACAGAGAGACAGAGAGAGAGAGCGAGAGAGCGAGAGAGCGAGAGAGAGAGAGAGAGAGAGAGAGAGAGAGAGAGAGAGAGAGAGAGAGAGAGAGAGAGAGAGAGAGAGAGAGAGAGAGAGAGAGAGAGAGAGAGAGAGAGAGAGAGAGAGAGACAGAGAGCGAGAGAGAGAGAGAGAGTGACAGAGAGCGAGAGAGAGAGAGACAGAGAGAGACAGATATAGAGAGAGAGACAGAGAGAGAGACAGAGAGACAGAGAGAGAGAGCGAGAGAGCGAGAGAGCGAGAGAGAGAGAGAGAGAGAGAGAGAGACAGAGAGAGAGAGAGAGAGAGAGAGAGACAGAGAGAGACAGATATAGAGAGAGAGACAGAGAGACAGAGAGAGAGAGCGAGAGAGCGAGAGAGCGAGAGAGCGAGAGAGAGAGAGAGAGAGAGAGAGAGAGAGAGAGAGAGAGAGAGATGCATATATCTAGATGGATATCTTTCATTGATCCCTATCGTTCTGAACCTGTTCTCTCCATGTATTCTATTCTGTCGACAAAACTCTAACTAAAGGCACACCGTATTTAAGATAAATGTACTGACAACTCTGCTGAATGAAAAATCCACAAGAATATCTGTTGGCCAGCAAGCGGGAGTTTTTTTTCTCTCTCAGTTGATTTAAATGAATAAATCAGTGGGAGCTACGCCTGCAAAGCCCCTTATGCATCTGCATAAGGTAAGTCTGAATACCAACTACTGAGAAGTGTGCAGGAAAGGCCAAGGAGAAGAGAAGCTCCTATTCTGGACATGAATGATGATCAATAAGGAAGATAGACAGAGGATGCACGTTTACTTCTTGTCTGTAGAGACCATCTCTCAGCTGCTGTGTGGAATTCAACACTAAGTGATTCCCAGCGGTTTCCGGTATGAGAGTTTTGAGCCATCATTTACTAGATGGGAGCATCGTCTCTTTTTTAGCAGCAGCAGATTGGAGGGAGATTCTAGAACGATCCTTAATGAATCAGATGGGTCAATCAAAGTCCCTGTGAATCATCGAATGATCGAACTACTGCTGTCAATAACAGAGAGAGGAGAGGAGGAGAGGAGCAGAGCAGAGCAGAGCAGAGCAGGGGAGAGGAGAGGAGAGGAGAGGAGAGGAGAGGAGAGGAGAGGAGAGGAGAGAAGAGGAGAGGAGAGAAGAGGAGAGAAGAGGAGAGGAGAGGAGAGGAGAGGAGAGGAGAGGAGAGAAGAGAAGAGAAGAGGAGAGGAGAGGAGAGGAGAGGAGAGAGAGAGAGAGAGAGAGAGAGAGAGAGAGAGAGACAGATATAGAGAGAGACAGAGAGAGAGAGAGAGACAGAGAGAGAGACAGAGAGAGAGAGAGAGACAGAGAGAGAGAGAGAGAGAGAGAGAGAGAGAGAGAGAGAGAGAGAGAGAGAGAGACAGAGAGCGAGAGAGAGAGAGAGTGACAGAGAGCGAGAGAGAGAGAGACAGAGAGAGACAGATATAGAGAGAGAGAGACAGAGAGAGAGACAGAGAGAGAGAGAGAGCGAGAGAGCGAGAGAGCGAGAGAGAGAGAGAGAGAGAGAGAGAGAGAGAGAGAGAGAGAGAGAGAGATGCATATATCTAGATGGATATCTTTCATTGATCCCTATCGTTCTGAACCTGTTCTCTCCATGTATTCTATTCTGTCGACAAAACTCTAACTAAAGGCACACCGTATTTAAGATAAATGTACTGAAAACTCTGCTGAATGAAAAATCCACAAGAATATCTGTTGGCCAGCAAGCGGGAGTTTTTTTCTCTCTCAGTTGATTTAAATGAATAAATCAGTGGGAGCTACGCCTGCAAAGCCCCTTATGCATCTGCATAAGGTAAGTCTGAATACCAACTACTGAGAAGTGTGCAGGAAAGGCCAAGGAGAAGAGAAGCTCCTATTCTGGACATGAATGATGATCAATAAGGAAGATAGACAGAGGATGCACGTTTACTTCTTGTCTGTAGAGACCATCTCTCAGCTGCTGTGTGGAATTCAACACTAAGTGATTCCCAGCGGTTCCCGGTATGAGAGTTTTGAGCCATCATTTACTAGATGGGAGCATCGTCTCTTTTTTAGCAGCAGCAGATTGGAGGGAGATTCTAGAACGATCCTTAATGAATCAGATGGGTCAATCAAAGTCCCTGTGAATCATCGAATGATCAAACTACTGCTGTCAATAACAGAGAGAGGAGAGGAGGAGAGGAGCAGAGCAGAGCAGGGGAGAGGAGAGGAGAGAAGAGGAGAGGAGAGGAGAGGAGAGGAGAGGAGAGGAGAGGAGAGGAGAGGAGAGGAAAATAAGATGGGAGGAGAGGAGAAGAGAAGAGAAGAGAAGAGAAGAGGAGAGGAGAGGAGAGGAGGGAGAGGAGGGGAGAGGAGAGGAGAGGAGAGGAGAGGAGAGGAGAGGAGAGGAGAGGAGAGGAGAGGAGAGGAGAGGAGAGGAAAATAAGATGGGAGGAGAGGAGAAGAGAAGAGAAGAGAAGAGGAGAGGAGAGAGAGAGAGAGAGAGAGAGAGAGAGAGAGAGAGAGAGAGAGAGAGAGAGAGAGAGACACTACACAACTACATACTACACTCAAGAGTCCTGAAGTCACTAGAGTATAGATAGATAACCAGTTGTGTCTGCCTGGCAGACAGGCTATGGAGGTCACACAGCACTTAGGGGAACTGGGGACACATCCCCACATTAAGTGCTGACTGACCTGTCAGAGGCTCGAGGGGACTGGCTGGGGAGGAGGAAGGGGGCGGGATATAGTGGATTCAGTAGAGAGAGAGAGAGAGAGAGGTATGAGATGATGGGGAGTGAAGGGAAGACAGACAGACAGACAGACAGACAGACAGACAGACAGACAGACAGACAG